>NC_092805.1:125977271-126142271 GCF_040954645.1 Diabrotica undecimpunctata
CTGTAGATACTTCTCGAAAAATTGAACAAAACGATATAGTTAATGAATGGTCAAACTTATTTACTTTTCGAGATACAGGGTGTTAAAATTAAAAAAAATTAAATTCTTTTAGTTAATATAACAATAACTTTAAAACCAATAAACGTATTTACTTGAAATTTAGTAGTCGTAGGTTGTTTTTAAATGAAAAATAGCTTCCTTTAGTGAGAAAAAATTGTCCATGGTACAATACAATGGTGTGTATTTAGAAAAATTTTTCACCTTTACTTTTTTTTATGAAGTCAGCTATTCTAAAACACAATTATTTTTATTGTAATTGAATTAACAAAAAAAAAACTTTTGTTGAATTTTAAAATAAGTTATATGATGTACTAATGGTTAGTAACAAAAACTAATTTGTGGATTAATACTGCATTTAAAACACTTAGCGAGTGTTTTTTTTCCAAACCAGTTATTTGATTAACCAAAAACACCTTGTATATTTTTATATTTTAAAGGTTGGGTTAAAATAAAGGTTTTTATTTTTATTTATAGATAGCATGTGAGAAGAAATTTCAGATAGACCAACATGTGGGAACTGCTTCACACATTGCAAAAAAAAGGAAAAATAGGAGGAAAACATCAAACTTCAATGGCTAAATGTTTCCAATCTACTTCAAAAAAATTAGATGAGCAAGAAACTTTTAATGAAGACATGTGTCGCGCATTAGTGTCTGCAAACATACCGCTTTCAAAATTAGCAAATGTAAATTTTAGTTCGTTTCTAAAAAAATATTGCAAACTTAATGTTCCAAGTGATCGGTCTCTAAGAAAAAATAATGTGAACGGGCTATACTCGTCGGTGTTAATTAATATTAAGGAAGAAATTGCAGATAATTATTTTTACATATCTGTAGACGAAACCACTGATTCCTCAGGAAAGTATATTGCTCATTTATTGATTGGTGTTCTTAAAGAAGATACCTTACCAAAATCTCATCTTATTTCATGCCAGCAACTTAAGAAAACAAATGCTTTAACAATTTCGCGTTTTATACAAGAAACATTAGCAACTTTTTTTCTTCCGACAACTATTCCTTCTAATAAATTACTGCTTATTTCATCGGATGCTGCTCCTTATATGGTGAAAGCAGGACAAAATTTAAAAATATTTTTCCCAGATTTAATACATGTTACTTGTGTAGCGCATGGATTAAACAGAGTTGCAGAGGAAATACGAAAAAAGTTTCCTCTTGTAAATACCATGATATCCAGTGTCAAAAAAGTATTTGTTAAATCTCCTATAAGAATTCAACTTTATAAAGAAATGCTACCTAACATTCCTCTTCCACCACAACCTATTTTAACGCGATGGGGAACATGGTTAGAAGCAGCTAATTTTTATGCAGATCATTTTGTTAAAATAAAGAACATAATTGATACGTTAACAGATGAAAGTTCCCAATCTCTTTTGGATTCTAAACAAACTTTTCAGAGTAACTTGCTTCAACAAGAACTTTCATTTATAAAAGCAAATTTTAGTTTTGTTCAAAAAACAATTACTCAGTTAGAATCACCAAAACTGTCATTGTTCGAAAGTACAGCATTAATAAAAGAATTTGCGTCATGTTGTCGGAACGTTAGAGGTAATATTGGAAAAGATATTTTAAAAAAATTTGAAGCTACTATGGAAAAAAATAAAGGTTACCATATTCTTTCTGAAGTAGTCAGTGTTCTAGCTGGAAATATTTCGAAAACAAGTAATTTAGAACCAAATGTTTTGGTTAGTTTGAAAAATGCTCCCGTTACATCAGTTGATGTTGAACGAAGTTTTTCCATATATAAATATATGTACTCAGACAGAAGCCACAAGGTTTTGTTAGAAAATTTTGAACACCACTTGGTCATTTATTGTTACCATAATTCTAAATAAGTTTATTCATACTTAAAAATGATGTAGTTACTTAAAATAAATGTAAATCTTAATGAATAGTAGGAAATAGTTATGTACACTTTTTTTTTAAATAAAATTGTTACTATTTTACGATTTTTTTATTTATTTGTAGCATATTTTGTAAAATATTTGCATATTTTCGGGTAAACACGTGCATATTTATGCGCATATTTTCTACATTTCATTTGCATATTTGCCGAAGTCTAATTATGAACCTAGATAACTAACATAAGTAATTATTAAATGGCAACAACATCAAGAAAACAAACTAATTACCTAATTCTCAATTTCTTCATAAAAACGTCTAAAACAATTTTCTAAGCACAATCCCGGAAGTTCAGGGCACTTGGCACAATAAAACGATGAGTCTTTTCTTTCTTTTTTAGTTTGCCAGCAATATTTACACCGCCATCGTTTTGTAATACCATTAGCTGTTTTAGGGCAATGGGATGGCAAATGAAACGTCAAATTTTTCTTGACTTGAGCGATTTTTGGGTTTGTTCCCAAAAGACTATCAATCACCGACAATCGAAAGTCGTACAATAACATTTTTGTATTAGAATTATTATAGAAATAGTATGCGTTGATTTGCATATTTTGAAAAATATGTATGCCTATTTTTTTGTACCACCTCATAGTTTTGTATTCCCGACTATAATAATTTAACATCTGGTCGCCTAAGTCAATGCTACCTTTGTTTTTGTTATATTCAACGACTAAACGGGGCTTTTCTTTATCAATTCCTTTCCTAGATATTGTTGGAACCATTTCCTGACCACATTCGAAAGAGATCATGAAAATATCTCGCTGATCTTTCCATTTACACACACATATCCCTTTATTCTTGTAAGCACTTATCAGTTCATTTTGTTTTAATTTTCGTGAAACAACTTCATGTGGATTTTCCGCTCTTCCTGTTCTCAATGCTCCTGTAAGATAAGTTTTAACCGAAAGTAGTTTTTTACACAATGGAACACTATTATAAAATTTATCCATATATAAGGAGTGGCCTACATTTAGTTTCGAATCCATCAAATTTAGCACTACTTTTTCTGTATAATTACGTCCTCCAACTACGGGGTCACTAGCACCACTATAAACTAATATGCGTTGAATTATCCCTATATATTTTGCCAAAATATACAGTTTGGCACCATATTTGTGTCGTCTGTCCTTGAGAAATTGACGAAAACTAAGTTTTCTTCTTCATAAAGGGCTAATTTTCTTACTGGATAATAAAGATTCTCCATTTTATTATTAAAAAATCTAACAATGAAGATATCTTGGTAAGTCTAGACTGGTTATTGTCACTATTAATGTTAAAATGTAAGGCACGCAGAATTAACATAAAGCGATTTCGGCTCATATATTGTCCAAACACTGAAATACTAAATAAATGATTTTTCTTCCAATAATCATCCATACGATTAATTTTTATTGTACCCATGTGAAACAACAAACCAAGAAAAATTTTAAATTCTTCTACAATTATATCCTTCAAAGCTGCAGTTCTACTTTTCTCAGATTTACTTTGAGAAAGAATATCAACGGCATATAAATTGCTATTTTAAATAATCAGGTCATAGAATTATTTACATGCCAATAAATTGAAGTAATCACTAGGATTGCTGCCACCCACATTAATTTTCAGTCCTGGTATTGCTGTAAATGGTAGCACTGTAGGATGTTAAACCCCTGAAGACCATTTAAAAATATTTTGAGACTCATTATCACTATCATCATCTTCAGATTCTTCTTCTAAATTAGGATCGTCTGTCCGATCATCTTCATCACAATATAAATCTTCATCACTTGCATCATGTGAATCTTCTAATATGTGTAATATTTCAACATCTGAGATTTGCTGAGAAAGTCGAAGGTTGACAATATTCATAACTCATTTTAAAAATAATTAAAAATTGAAGTATTTATCAAAACACGTGCAATGGCTCACAGTAAAACCAAAAGACATCCAACACCGAAGGCGTAGAAAATATTACTAAATGCATAGCAAAATAAAGCGATGGGATTGGATTATGATAATACAACAAATTATTCTAAATGCAATATAATCTAAATACATCTGGTGATTTTTTCAAAGCTTACCGATGCGTTTACTTTTATTACTTTACAACCTTTTATTACAGCTAATAATTTTGTCGTTTTCGAGCACGTTTAGCTTGAATATTTGAAAAGTAAGCAATGAAATTGAGGATTTTTTGTCATCCAATTTATCAATGGGACAGAAGATATTTATTATAGTTTGTGAAAAATTCGCCGAGATAACATTCATACATTGTCATATACTCAGAATAAACTTTAACATCAAAATTGGAAAACCAAACACAAATTCCAGTATATACCAGTGTTTCCAAGCGGTCAGCAGATATTTGTTGTAATTTGTGAAAAATCCGCTGAGATAACGTTCATATATTGTCATATTATAGTCAAAGACCGCGCGACTCGCGTTGGTGGCCTCTGAGGCTGTATCCACTGAACGCCCGTTGTCGGACTTGAATGCAGATACGCCGCCACTCATGTCTTGTAATGCCTCACTAAATATCTCTTTTGAGCACATAATGAAAAGTAGAGGGGATAGTACACATCCTTCTTGTAATACCCTTCTTAGAGGTATCTCTTTAGATTTTTGTTGGTCTACTTGTATTATGGCTTCCTAATATCGGTAAAAATTTGTAATGATTATCCCATCCTCATTATCTTTTTCTTCTGTGTTCCGTAATATGTTTGCAAGCCTTCTGTGTTGTATTTTGTCGAAGGCTTTCTCAATGTTCACTAGATATATGAATACGTCACAGTTGACATCCCGACATCGTTTTGCTGTTCATTTACATGTTCCTCCAATTGAATCAAAAAATTTTGCTTAAAAATGTGGTGTGAATTTTAAATACAAACATTTTGGCACCAAATTTGCACTGTAGCCCGAGAGTTAGCAATTTTTGGGCGTTCGTCCATAATGTTTTCCACATTAGAGTATAAATAAATTAGAATTTAGTTTAATAGCATAAACTGTTTAAAAAAAAAACTTAAAAATGTTTACCGGGGTATTTTTTGCCACTTTCTAATTATTACGTCTGTATTACTTCAAAAGCTTAATTAGCTTTTAATTATATTCTAGTAACCAAGTTTCCTGCTAAAATAACATTAAAACTGAAATAAAAACACTTTTTCCTAAAAACTTCCCTGGCTCGATAAAAACCTAACTTTTACGCTCTTTAAATATCACTACAATAGAATTTTTTTACTCTTTTATAGGTAAAGGTGGCAGAAGAACAATCTTACAAAAGAAAATACAAAGTTAACTGTAGAAAAGTTGGCCAGCTGTTGATACTTTCCGCTTGTTTCTAAGCAATATTTACCATTTGGAAACTTTAATGTAGGTTAGCTAACACGTATATATTTTTAGTCGGGAGAAATGTTTTAGAAATACTATTTACAATTTTGAGACAAAATACTTCCAACAGAAAATAGATTTATTTTGACTGAAACTGTTTATTTATTATTAAGACATTTATTTCAACCGAAAATATGTATTAACAAACAAGAAAATGTCTTATAAGACAATATAACATAATATACAGGGTGTCCAGAAACTCTCCAAATCAATGAAAACCAGAGATTCCTTAGATAATTTAACATAATTCACCTAGTCTGAAAATTCTTTCTAAGGGAGCTAGAGCTCTTTGAAGATGGCGCCTTGTAAGTATTTTTTTTGTTAATAGTTACAGAACGCTTTTATTAAGAAATCGAAAAGTGGTACAATTATTTATCATCCAAAGCTAAATCGATTCCTTTAATTGCGAATTTCTAGTACCGTTCATAGGCGTTTTCTGTAGGTCTACGGTTATTTTAACGCCTAACTTTTTTGTCTTTAGTTTTGTTTTCTAGATAAATCGATTTGAAATTTTTTTGTTTTTATGTCATGAAACTTATTAATATTTTTTACACTAGTTGGCTTTAAACTGCCAACAAAAGTATAACCTACGTTTTTCATTGTCAAATTGTTGTCAGTTCGTAAAGTTTCTCTTTTAGTTGTTGCTTTTTGGCATTCAAACACAACAATTTCAATTTAACAAAAACGATTTTTACCAACAAGCAATACGCTTTATTACGAAGTTAGGTGTAACGATCGAGCAGTAAGGTGTATACGCTGAAAAATTTCCCGATTAAGAGAAACAAGTTCAGTGCTCCCAAAAAATAATGAAACAGGACGACATAATGATGTAACATGAGCACATGAAGATGTTATTTTAACGGAAGTTGAGGAAAATTTAGAAATTAGCGTTCGAAAACTATTTGCCATGTATCCCAATTTCAAAATTTTTCGCAGGAAATAAAATATCTTACACAACAAAAATTTATATCATTTTATTTTATAAAGGTACAAATACTACTACAAGAAGATTTTCCTTCTCGGTTATGGTTACAAAATTAGAAAAATCAAAATGAAGATTTTTTCAGATACATTTTGTTTTGCGACGAAGCTACATTCACAAAAAATAGAATTTTTATTGTACGTAATTAACATTATTATTCGTACGTTGCTGATAATCCCCACGTTGTTCAAAAATTTAAGCATCAGCATAGGTTTAGCATAAACATCCGAAGAAGAGTAGGTGACGATTATCTACTTGGACTTACTCGTTTAATTGGTGCTGATTATTTGCATTTCCAGTAAAATGTTTTACCTGATAATGTTTTAAATAATGTGCTTCAAAATATTCGGCAAAATTTATGGTTTCTACATAATGGCTGTTTGGCCAACTATAGCAGGAATGTACGAGACTTTCTTGATAATAATTAAGAAGACCGCTGGATTGGAAGAGATGGTCCAGTTGCTTCGCCAGCAAGGTCGCCGGATTTGAATGCTTGCGATTATTGTATTTGGGGATATATAAAACCATTTGTTTATTTCATTTTGATGCAAAATTGTGCATAACTCTAGTTAAGGGTACAAGATTCTTACAACGAATTTAGAAATTCGTTTAAAAAATGGAATTTTTGCAAGAATTCGTCGTTCCCTAAGCAAAATTAAAAATTTTTGCATAGAGACTAACAGTCATCACATTAAGCTTTTTTGTTAGTATCTACCTTTGATATTTGTTCTTTTGATGATACTCGTAGTTTCGTTCTGTGGATAGTTCAAAGCCAACTAGTGCAAAAAATATTAATTCAACTTTCATGACGAAAAAACGAGAAATTTTCTAATCGATTTATCTCGAAAACAGTGTATTCTACCGACATAAAATAAGAGTATCTTTTAGTACTAGAATACCTAAAAATTTAATAATCTGGTATCATAAATACTTATAAGTTAAAGACAAAAAAGTTATGAATTAAAATAACCGTTGACCTACCAAAAACGGACGCCTAAGAACGGTACTAGAACTTCGCACTTAAAGGAATCGATTTAACTCTCCAGTATAAATAATAGTACTAGTTTTGTTTTTCTAAATACAAACGTTCTGGAGCTATTACAAAAAAACTACTTACAAGGCGCCATCTTATAAGAGCTCTAGCTCCCTTAGGAAGCATTTTCGGACTAGGTGAATTGGGTTAAATCATCTTAAAATTATCTGAGCAATCTCCGGTTTTTGTTTGTCAGGAGAGTTTTTGGACACCCTATATATTCAAACAAAACAAGGCAGTAATTAAGTTAAAATCAAACTAATTGTGTGATATAACTTCTAAAAAGTCTACAAGTGCATAAGCGTGAGTTGATTTTAAAAATAATAGAAAATGATGCTAAATATATTATTCTTATTATAAGAAAACTACAAATAAGGATAAACTCATAAAAAGAAAAATATATTTTAGTAAAATTTTAGAAAAAAGGCAGATCTGATGAATCAATCGTGTGCTGGATTCCAAAAGACAGTGGGGAGAACCATCAGATTTTAGAGTGCTAATTCTAACATTCCGCCATCGAGTTCTTCTGTAGACCTAATGCCTTCAATGTACCAGATATCTTCGACGAGCCAGGATTCTTTGAATTTGGAAGTCACAGAAGCTATACGGCGTAGACCCAGTCGCTGCCTCCCTACAGAGATGTGGTCCTAGTCACCACGTAAGCCCAGGTACACCCGACTACGAAATACCGCGGGATATAGCAGATGAGAATCGGATGCCTGAGAAGAAGACAAACCCGCTGAAGGAATTGGTATATCGACCGACGATGACACCTGCAGGAGATGATATCACCACCACCAGTCTCTGGAAGCTATCGTAAGTGTTCTGTTGTGCTGTGCTCATTGAAAATTTCTTATTTTCAATTGTATTTTTCTATTGTTTTTCTCTACTTTCTAGCTTGTATTCTTATGTATTTTTTCTTAATAATTTTTTTAAGCCACAGAGTTTTCAGAGGAGGGGGAAAGTCATCAGACTAGTTTGCACTCCGATGCGCATCACCCAGCCTCTAATCCTTTCTATTGGCCAATTGACCTAGAAATCCCAAAAATCGCTACAATACGCGTGTATAAAAGTAGGCGATTTTCCTAGAGGGCTCTCCTAGAGTCACCTACGCTATAGTGGCACTGATCTTTCTACTACTTCCAGACTACGCGGCTGATTTATTACTTCAACTAAATATTGGCGTTTTTATTTTATCATACAAGAAATAGCTTGTCTTTTTCAAGGCAAGCCACACCAAACTTCAAATAGTCCATAGCCAAAGATGGACTTAGCAGAGGATTCTTTACCTGCGACGGTCCAAGCCCTCTGCAGAGCATACGAGGACTCAAAGGCGGTTCGACCCCTTTCTTCAACGAGACGACAATACTACTTATGTCACGTATCGTCGAAAGGCATTTTAATCGCTCGGAAATAAATACATTTGTCGTCAGAGCAGAACTTGACTCTCACCTCACGTACTTCAAAATCAATTTTTTGGAATGCTTAGATAAGTGCGACCAAAGACTGTATTTAAATATCTACACATTACTACAAATACTGGCTGCCATATCTGCTTCTACTGCTAGCCCAGAAAGAAATTCTTTAAAGTCAAAAAGACCAAAAAGACTACTAGCGGAACACAACGTGGAATTAAAATTGATGCGAATGAATTAGTGGAAATATTTGAAAAGAAAAACAGAAGATTAATTCTATAATGCGTACCTATATTGTATAACAAAACGTTTTTTTATTTAGTCTATACTGTCCCACTGCTCGAAAAAGGACCAACCTAATTTCTCCCAGGAAATAATTTTGTTATGAATATTAGGCCTGGGTCTCCAATAAACGTCATGTACCATGTATAGCTTTACGCTGTATGTCGTGTCTATATGCTTGTACAACATTTGCATGCTGTGTACAATAAGGGACTGCATCCATTATTTATTATATAGAGCATACAGACGCGCCATCTCATACTCATCACATATTTATAGACTTCAAATCAGCCTCCAACTCTGTGAATAGAAGAGAAATGTTTAAAGCAATAAAAGAGCTAGAAACACCAAATCAGTTGGTAAATTTAACAAACTAACTCTTGAAAAAATTGATTGTAGAGTACGAATTCAGGGGAAACTGTCTAAACATTTTAAAATAAATAACGGGCTGCATCAGGCAGACCCTCTCTCCTGTAAACTATTTAATCTGGCTCTGTGAAAAGTAATACGGATGTCACAAATCACAACCATTGGTTCAATATTTAATAAATCAGTACAAATCCGTGTTTATGCTGATGATATCAATATTGTTGGGAGAACGGAAAACGCTGTACGAGAGGCGCATGTAGCAATAAAATAATCGGCTACAAAAATGGATGTAATATTAAACACCAACAAAACGACGTATATAAAAATAAGAATGCAACCACAGATCCTACGACCACTTGTTATAGAAAACGACGTCAACGAAGCAGTGAACAAATTTTTATACCTGGGAGCGCTCCTTAACACTGAAAATAATTTTACCGCAGAGATAAACCGCAGAATTTTCATGACCAACATAAGCTATTTTGGGCTCCATATTTTCCTTAACTCCAAAATTATATCAAAAAATACAAAAATAAAGCTCTACAAAACAATAATACGCCCAGTCCTAAGATATGGTTCAGAGACGTTTAGTTTAACAGGAAGTAATGAAAACATGTTAGGATGTTTTGTAAGAAAAGTACTATTGCGAATCTATGGAGTAATAAATGACAATGAAGTGTTGAGAAGACGATACAACTTTGAACTTTATATAATATACCAGGAACCAGATATCATAAAATATGTTAAGATAGGACTTCTAAGGTGGATAGGGTATGTAATGCGGATGGAACAAAATGACCTAGCTAGAAAAACGCTCCTTGATAGACCCATTGGTCAGAGAAGAGGAAGACCCAGAACAAGGTTCCTTGATAACATCGATGAAGATATGAGAAATATGGGAATACGTGTTTGGCGGAGGAAGGTGATGGATATGGACGAGTTGAGAGAAATTCTTAAGGAGGCTAGGACCTACGCAGGGTTGTAAAGCCAGAATGATGATAATGCACACAGACGCGACGTATAACGTAACGCTATACCCGGAATACGGTGTTAATTGGAGACCACTTAATAAGGGTTTTTTTATATATACTTCTAGTCGTTTTACATTCTTGAATCTTCTTCTTTCGATACTAACGACCATGAATACATGAAACTCATTATATACATAAAAATTGTCCCTGTGCTCACTAAAGGAAGCCTTTTAGTGTTTTTAAAATATTGCACATATTAGTGATAATATCTTTTTATAATTCATGTTTTGCAAATGAAACAAATATATTTTGCAACAAATTGTGGTAATTCCGTCGCAACTAATATGCATTTAATAAAACAAATGACTGAAAGAGGAAGCATATTTCCAATTTTAATTTAAATACACCAAATTTCATTGCATTTGTTGTTTTCGTAAATATACCAATAATGCGATATATTGGATTTATTTTATATAACTTGTTTTATCTAATAATGTGTAAATTCGAATTCGTTCAAATACGATTTTTTTTAAAGCTGATTATGTTTCAAAGCAAATTTGTTTACAATTATAAAATACCAAAATACGTTTATATCTATTAATTTTTAAATAGTTAACATACATTTTAATAGTTTTAAATTAAATTTGTTCGAGCAATAGCTTTATGTTACATAGTTTCATTTTTTGGTTCAAAAAAATTAACAGGATATCAAAGAAGCATCCACGATATTTTTAGAAGCTTGCCAACAAGTCCCGTTTTCACGTTGTCCATGTAACTAAGGAGAAAGTCGAAACAAGACATTTTGTGCAATAAAATAGTATTTTCTCCACCAAAAGAGTAAACTCTAGTAAAAAAAAAACAGAAAAGTCTCGTGCTCCAAGATTGGGGGTTGAAGCGGTAGCCAGTATAACCTCCTGAGACCTGATGTCCAATTAAATGGACATTTACGTAATATATATTTTTTTGGCACAAACTAAATTTACAGCGACTAGTCTCTCGGTCCATCGTAATATACCGGGTGGTACAATAAGCCGATCTCTCGCCTATATATCAGAAACTATGCATGTTATAACTTTAGGAGAAAAATTCCTTAGTAAAAGTGGCCAAGAGAAATCGCTGGAAATAACTTTCAAGGTTCTGGGTTAACCACTAGAGGGCGTAACCTGTGAAGAAAAATTTGAAAACCAGTTTTTTGTAAAATATGCCCAATTATACCAAGTGTTAAATAAGTAAACTAGAAAGAGACCTAAATTCCGCACAAAGTTGTTCAAGTACTTTTTTTTATTTTTTCAAATAAAGGGTGGGGTAGAGTGGTAGGGTATTTGTGGATAAATACCTATTACTTTGGTTTGGATCAACCGATTTTAACAAAATTAGTGTCATTATAAAGAGTATCAATAATTTAATTTAGATCTACTATAAAACAATTGCATTTAGTTTTAATTGTCATGGGTAGAGGGTACTTTCGAATAGAAAAAATTAAAGTTCGTTTTTCTTCAAAATGTTAAATAGAAACACCTATTCATTGTAAATTATAATGGAACTGGATTAAATTCGTAACAAAATGGCTCAAATCACATGTTGATAGCTTTTGTCGAACTCGAGATATGAATAAAAACGCATAAACATAAGTAAGTATAGTATTGACTCACCCCTATTATAACTTAAAATTAAATATGTGAAAGATCATACAAATGTTTCAATCATTAAAACTGAATGTCCAATTAAATGTTCAAATTGTTTTCCATCGTTGTCCACGCAAAGATGTAATCTTTCGCGCGTGGACATAACAGCTGCTTTAATCTCAGCCGTTGATATACTATTTATTGCGTTTATAATGCGCTGTTTCATGTCGTCTCGCGTGGATGGTCGAGTTTGGTACACTAAGTCCTTCAATCTTCCTCACAGATAAAAGTCCAGACATGTTAAGTCTGAAGATCTAGCTGGCCATAAAAATATACTTCCCCCTCCAATCCATTTATTTGGATAACTTGCATACAAAAAATATCGAACTCGTTTGGAAAAGTGCGCAGGACATCCGTCATGTTGTAATATCATATCTCTTCTTGTTTGTAAGGAAACATCTTCCAATAAAAGAGGCAACTGATTTTCCAGAAAATCCAAATATGTTTCGCCATTTAAAGTTCTATCAAAGAAATATGGACCTACGATCTTTTCATCAAGTATACCACACCAAACATTAAGACTCCATCTACCTTGAACCTGCACCTCATGTATCCAGTACGAATTTTCTTCAGCCCAATAATGCCTATTATGCAGATTAACACCACCCGCACTATTAAACGTAGCCTCGTCTGTCCACAAAATCTTTGACATGATATGCGGTTGTTCTTCTAGCAGACCTAACATCCAATTGCAGTAATCCAGCCTTGCATCAAAATCTCTCTCATGTAAAGCTTGGTGGAGAACTACATGATAAGGATGCAGTTTAAAAAACCGAACAATGAATATTGGTGAAAAAGAAACCACTATATTTACTAAAACTCAAAAAATCTTGAAAAATTCACAATTGCTTCACAAGATAAATCCTGCATAAGTATTTTTAAGAAACGGATAAAAGGATAAAAGCGCCGCGTTGCCGTTTTTATCGGAATATTAAAATAACAGTTGAATCTTAAGTTTAAAGAGAATTCCAAGTTTCTGACTTTAACGTTTACTTTATAATATGAAAAACCAACCTGTGATATTTTAAAATCCTTGGGACAGTAGTTTTGGGTATTTTTAATTCTATAGACATTTGCCGACCATTTATATGTGGATTCTGTTGAATTAAAGCAAGAACAATGATTGAATTATCTTCGGTCATACCTCTACTACGTCGTTTAAAACAAGGACGATAAAAACTACCAGTTTCTCTTAATCTTCTTGCCTTTCTTTTAATACTTCTTTGCCATAATGTCTCTTGTCAAGATATCATACATAATATATACGTTAGACAATAGCGGCATTTTGGTGACATTCGAAATAAACTCCAATCATATCATACAATTCTGCATTTGATATACTCATCACGAATTATTAGTACTGATAATTAATTACTAATATTACCAATATTAATATCTATTGAACATGCAATCTTCAACTCGAATTATAATATAACACTTCTTAACAATGTTTTGACTACTGTTAATAAATAAACAATATGAACTCCCTGTCAAATTCATTGTCGTAGTCTACTTAGTTTCGAAAAACTATTTTTAATCATATGAAATAACAATGGTCAAAATAGGTATCAATATTATGATTCTTCTACTATAAAAAAAATTTGAAAATACCTACTGACTTATGACTTATTTTTTAATTTAATTTATAGTACAGGGTGAGTCAATACTATACTTACTTATTTTTGTTATTGCGTTTTTATTCATATCTCGAGTTCGACAAAAGCTATTAACATGCGGTTTGAGCCATTTTGTTACGAATTTAATCCAGTTCCATTATAATTTACAATAAATAGATGTTCTCATTAAACATTTTGAAGAAAAACAAATTTTAATTTTTTCTATCCGAAAGTACCCTCTACCTATGACAATTAAAACTAAATGCAATTATTTTATAGTAGATGTAAATTAATTCATCCATACCCTTTCTAAGGACACTCATTTAGTTAAAATCGGTTGATCCAAACCAAAGTTATAGGTATTTATCCACAAATACTTTGCCACTCTCCCCCACCCTTTATTTGAAAAAATAAAAAAAAAGTACTTGAACAACTTTGTGCAGAATTTAGGCCTCTTTCTAGTTTACTTATTTAACACTTGGTATAATTGGGCATATTTCCCAAAGAATTGGTTTTCAAAGTTTTCTTCACAGGTTACGCCCCCCCTCGGTTAACCCAGAAACTTGAAAGTTATTTCCAGCGATTTTTCTTGGCCACTCTTACTAGTCAACCTAACAACAACGCGCTGTATTGCTGAGAGCACATTTTAACTTAGTTAACCTGTTAATCGAAGCTGAAAAAAATGGCGTGTAGTTGTAGAAAAACAATTGATGGTAAATAGCTAGATTAGATTATTAACCTAAATGTTGCTTAGTTTAATAACATACGGTATTATAAATATATTTATGTGATATAATTGTCTTAACAACTCATTTTGAGTTTATTTAAACAGGGATGTCCATTTTTATAAACGCCACGTCCTTGGGCTTACATAAAATTTTATTTATTATTATGTATGAAACGGCAGTAAATTAACTTAAAACTACAATCGTAGCTTTAATTCACAAATAAAACAGTAAATTATATAAAATATTATATTAGACTTTTTTGTTTCAGATGTCTTTGGTAATAAAAAATATTTAGGGCCCGAAGTTGACCGTGAAAGACTTCTTGAATGTCTTTAAAATTCGGATATAGACGTTTCAGATTCTGAAAACTCTTATGACGGCTTTTATCGAAATGAAAAATTGTATCAGCCTCAGCAATCAGATTTGGCTCAATATACAGATGATGAACACGACACAGAAATATCATCCGAAGATAAATTAGATTCCGTGCCACTCAATGAACAACAAAAAAGCCTTAAGAACAAAATGGGGTTTTTTGTTCCTCAACATGTAGACTTTACAGAAATTGTCGATACAGTCCACGAGAGGCAAAATTGGAAAGTTGAAAACTACGTTGGTATGTATTTAGATGATTCAGATTTTGAGAATATTTGTAATTGTACAAATGTTAAATTTTTGTAAGACAAATGAAAACCTTTGAACGTTACTCTAACTGAGGTTAAAAATTTTTTTTAATATTTATTCTTATGTCCTGTCTAAAGTATTTACAAATTAGAATGTTCTGGCTAAGACAAAAGCCAAAAGACAAAAGGAAGTCATATTTACGATTAAAAAACGAAAACTGCAATACTTGGCACACATTACAAGAGGCGAAAGATATGAACTGCTTCGAATAATTATGCAAGAGAAAATAGCAGGAAAAAGGTCCATAGGAAGAAGACGAAACTCCTGGCTAAAGAATCTACGGGAATGGTATAGCTGTAGCAGCAACGAATTGTTTCGGTCAGCAGTTTCGAAAATACGTATAGCCCTGATGATCGCCAACCTTCGGAACGAAGATGGCACTTGAAGAAGAAGAAGAAGGGCTAAGACAACAAAAGTCAACAGTATTGCATAAGCCATGACACGTGAAAGATATTTTCAAATCAGGAGCAATTTAAATGTAATTATTGAAGCTGATGTGCCTCAAGATCAAAGAAACGCTAAAAAATTATTTAAGATATGGCCTTTAGTTGAAAGAATACGAAGAGGTTGCTTGACATTTTCAAGATACAGTGAGGTTACTGTGGAGGAACAAATGATACCTTTTACGGGCGTGTGTAACATGAAAGAATTTGTTCGAGGTAAACCTAATCCAGAAGGATTCAAAAATTTTGTCTGCGCCACTCCCAAAGAATTAATATTAGACTTCGATATTCATCAAGGAAAAAATACATTTCTGCAGAATGATGATGATGTTACGAAGTTGGGTGTTGGTCCATCCGCGGTTATTAAGTTATCTACATGATTAAAAGGAAGGTATTGTATACATGTATTCATTGATACATATTTCACCAGCTTGCCTTTGCTTGAGTATAGGTTAAACAAAAATATTTTTTCAGCTGACACAATAATGAGATTTGGAATACCCAAAGCAGTTTATGTAGCATCGGATAAGGTAATAAGTCGATTAGATCGTAGTTTTTCTGAGCAAAATATACTACTACTATCGGTTCACAGCGTTCTCCGACGCCTTCCTAACCGCCTAACATAACCTAACTCCTAACCGCCATTCTTCTCTATTTAACCATAGGCCTGAAGGGGTTTCTCTTTCCTCTAGTTCTTTTTCAATTCCCTCTCTCCAGCTTCTTCTCGGCCTTCCTCTTTTTCTTCTTCCTTGTGGTGTCAAAATCTGTTTCGGAATCCTATTATCTGGCATTCTCTGTACATGGCCGTACCATATTAACTGTTTTGTTTTTATGTCATCAACTATTGTAAGCTTGACTCCCATCATTTCTCGTATTCTCTCATTTGGTATCTGATCTCTTCTTGATTTGCTTGCTGCTCTCCAGAAGTCCATTTCTGTTGCTAGTAACAGTTTCTCTATTCTTTGTTTCATTGCCAAACTTCACTGCCATATGTGATTACACTTTTAAGTATGGTATTTTACATGAGTTGTGTGTTCGCTTTAGATATTGTTTGATCCCACAGAATGCCGTTCATCATGGATATGGCTTTTCTACCCTGTATGTTTCTGTTTTTTATAGCAGCATCGAGTGTTCCATCTTGAGTTATCTTCATACCCAGGTACTTGTATTCATCACAGTGTCTAATTTCTACCCCATCGTCTAATATAATGGACTGTTTTGTCCCTCCAATACACATGGTTTCAGTTTTCTTAATGTTGACTTCGAGACCCCATTTGTTATATTCTTCTATTAGCTTCCGAGTCATGTAACTCAAGTCATCGTGATCCAGAGCAATCAGTATTTGGTCATCAGCGAAACATAAGGTGTACAGTGTAGTCTCGTCGTTGAGAGGGATTCCCATGCCATTTCATTTTCTTTTCCACAGCTTGAGTGCTTGTTCCAGATAAATTTTGAAAAGAGTAGGCGAAATACAGCAACCCTGCTTTAGTCTTTTCGTGACCTTAAATCCCTTAGATATTCTGTTTTTTTCTCAATAACTTGCGTAATAAGTACAAGTGCTATACTGTGGATCGCCCAGCTCTAAAACCAGCTTGCTCCTCTGCTTCGTAATCTCTATAGTAATTTTCTATTTTGTTCTTAATAAGTTTCCCATACATCCTAATTATTGTGCTGTTTACCGCAATTCCTCTGTAATTTTCACACTGATCCTTGCTGCCCTTTTTGTGGATAGTTGACATGATAGATAATTTTTATTCTTTTGGTAATTCGGCCCCATTTAAGCAGTCTTGGAAGAGTTTCTTTAACTGTTCCTGGAGTTTGTCTGTGCCGGCTTCCACTAATTCTGCAGGGATGTCACCAGGACCAGGGGATTTTCCATTTTTCAGGGATTTGGATATTTCTTCCATCTCTGATTTACTTATTTGTAATGGTGATGAATTTATACGTATACCTATCGTGTTGTCTTCCATGTTAGTAAATTCTGGTCTTTGTTCTGTTAGTAATTTTTTGAAATATTCTTCCCATTTTTCTGTTGTTATTGGTGATATAACGTATTTTTTCTTATTATTTCTCATGAGAGAAATGTCTCATTTCTCTTGAAAATCTAACAAGAGTAGATGATAAAAAGCTGATCGTTCACTAAAACTTTACGAAGACCTCGTCGCTCAAATTGAGAGCTTCATTGGGTATAAGTAAATACATAAATGAACAGAAAAGTAATAGAATAAATAAATGACAGATAGAAAAACGATAGATATATAATAAATATTGGATTACAGTTTGACAAATGAAAAACAAGACACACTGAATAGAACTAAACTGGAAACTAAAATGGACGCCAATAAGTTTCAACCTGAAACTTAAGAATCAACTGTGGTTAACTGTGGTAACTTATATGGTTAAAGTGGTGATTTTCGCTCACATGGGTAAATCTTGTAGCATTCCGATTTTCCTTCGTATGTATTAAAACACCGAAAAATATTCCCAATATTTTTGCGTCGCTGAGATTGATAATCTAAACATTTTAAGTTTGTTTTTATAACACAGATGGGTATTTCTTTTGATGTTAATTACGCCTAATATTGCGCGTCAAGTAAATATAAACATTTCTACTTAGATTGGTGTTATGCGGAAAGGCGAACGATGTTTGACGATTATGAGATTCGTTTCATTGTTTAGTCCGGATTTTCTTTAAATTCGTAATGGTTTTTCGTTATTCGTTTTTTGTTATCGGGAATTCAGTAAAGAGAGAGGAGATTTGGATTTGGAAGAGATAGTCTTTAAAGCCGGCAATTTTTTTAAGTTGAGACGTGAATTTGCGCTCAAGATGCTATTTGGCAGTTTTTGTTAAGTTAATCACCGATTGGTTATGCTGTGTCCTAAGTGTGAGATTTTTAAGACGGCGTTTTCAACTATTTGAGAGGTTCACATGTTTTTCAGAAGGAATTGATATGTTGAACACAAAAGGGCTTTCCATAATAAAAAAAACAGATTCTACACACGCACTTTACCTTCTATACCATATTTATTATTTTATTGACCAATTTCAAATTGTTCACATTCAAAATAAAGGATTAAACTATCTTTATTAGAATCCATGGAAAGTAACAAATTAAAAAATTCAGACATAATTCTGCCCAGTTCTGCCCTCCTTAACTTATTCAGTTGAAGACTGTAAAGTAAAAACGCGTACCAAAATAGATCACTTGAGAACGACATTCTGCCAAAACAGCTGTAGTGTTTTATTCTCAGAGGGTTTTATTGTTTAAAGTAAAGCCAGACTTATGCCAAACTGAATTTTATATAAAATCGAGTGTAAAGCACATTATATGAAATTAAGAAAAACAAGTCATAAGTAATATTACAATAAAGGTATTCTTATAAACATGAAATCAAACTAATTTCAAATATTACTTTAAAACTTTTATCAAGTTTTCCAAATTTTTGTGAAAACTTGCGAAACACAAACAAATTGTATAACCGGGACGAGAATGCTGTTTCAAAAATTATTCGAAGTTCACAAAATTGGGGACGCTCACGTAAGCACTTTAACGTGCATCTCAAACAAAATGAGGTACACTTTTTACGCGTTACTGCCTTTTCTTTAATATTTTATAGTCACTCATCAAAAGTACATACTTTGTAGCAGTCCGGTTTTTATGGCAAAAATACAGACATACATTTATTAATTTTGAAAATAATTTGATTTTAAAAGAATCTAAATCTTAAAGTTATTAAATATTATACTGCTTTTTAATTATACCGATTAACTTTAGGACCAGAATATTAAATTTGACAATATCTGTAACAATTCCTATACATTACAACATCTACCTAGTACAACTGCTACCTAATAAAGCAAATTAAACTAAAGAGGTTCAGAAACTCTTTTCTTGCATGTCCAAATTAAGTGTTTTATTTATATGGTACTAAAACACAATTGAATGTAATAAAAATTACATTTTACGTTTGTTTTTGTCGTTTGGATTTCCACTCAGGAAATCATTTTCAGAAACAATATTTTAAAGAAGAAGGGATTAAATTAAAATGTCAATGTTTTTTAATTGGCACTGCTTTATACCAATTTGACAGATGTCTTACTTAGCGTCGATCTTGTAGGCAAAAAATACATGTTTTTGGGTTGAAAATTCTGAGGGTATTAATTTCATCCTTGTACCTTGTCGCTATTTATGTACAGGAGTTGGCATATTAAAAGAAAAATGCAACTTCAAAATGAATTTATTCAAAGATATTACCCATGAGATTCGAAGAAGGGCTTACTATAAGTCTTCATGTCATCTTGATCAATGCATTTACTGCAATGTTTCGTAATGGAGGGGCAGATCGTGCGAAGCACTCAAGCTGTCCTCGAAGATTTTCAAATTCTTCTTTAAGTGCAGTTCGGAGGTCAGGAACGGTACGTGGACCTCTTTCAAAAACACGGTCCTTGAGAAGACCCAACAAGAAGAAATCACAGGGTGTTAGGTCACATGACCGTGCGGGCTACTTAACTATTCCTCGTCTGCCTATTCATTCTCCAAAATGAACATTAAGGTACTCCCGCACACATATCGCGTAGTGAGGCGAAGCTTCATCCTGCATGAAATAACGGATGTTGGCGAGTGTTGGATCGTTGTCCAGTTTCTTACGTAAATCTTCGAGCATATCCAGAAAACTTTGATCCGTCATATTACCCTCAAAAAATAGATACCCATGAGACCTTCCGAAAGGATACCTGCCTACACACACTAGCATCTAGACAGCATACCAACAAATCAGGCACATCGAAAGTATGACAATCGAATCGTATTTACTAATGTGTTTGTCAAGTGTCAAATACTTGTGTTTGTTCATAAATCATTAGACATATTTTATGTAACTCATTTTTTTTAAATATTGAATGCCCAACTTGTTGCAAAACATTTGCAAAAAATTATATTGCGCAACATATTAGAAAGTTTCATGGGGAACACCTTGCCCCAAGAGTATACAAGGTTGCTAGTGATTATGCCTTTGTTGGTACAGTATGTAAGAAAAATTTCAACCAAAAATCTAATTTAAATCAGCATATAAAAACTCATGACGATATCAGTAAATAGTAGATAATCAGGTAAATGCAAAGTCCAAAGAATGAAGAAAATAATGTGGATTGTGCGATTTCCGTGATTGCAACAAAAATCTTAGAAGTCATCTTCAGATTGCTCATGGAACTGAAATTATAACTAAAACGTTGGCACTTGCTTCAGAATTTAATTTTTTGACTGGAAATTGAAATTTGAAGAAGAAACTATTGCCCAGTTTGTAAAACGTTGTTCCAGATCAACGAATAAATGCAAGACTATTCATTTTACATGCAACCGATCTGGAATGTTTACGCCAGCTTGCATTAAGAGAAAGAGGCATATTAAATTACAGGGCTCAAATAAAATTAACTCTTATTGTCCCGCTTCCTTAAAATTAATTATACATAAGGACAATACATGCAACTTGACTTTTATAGAAATACATGTAGGTCATGAGATGGAATTAGGCCATGTAAATTTAAGGAAACAGAACAAAAATTGCACAAAGAATTGCACCTAAAGTTCCCTTTTCGGAGATTTTAAATAAAGTATGGGAATCTGTCACTGATTCAGATTTATACAGACGGCATCTTTTAACACGTAAAGATTTACATAACATTGAAAAGGGATTTAACCTAAGTGATTTTGCAATCAGACATTCTAATGATGCAATCAGTGTTGAATCCTGGATTAACCAAATATAACAACAACAAAATTGCATTTTATTTTATAAATCACAAGGAGTTATACTAGATGAAGAGCCCCAATTAAAGGCAAAGGATTTTGTTTTAATTATAATGACTCCTGCTCAAAAGGAGTTATTAGTAAAATTTGGTTCTGATGTAATATGCATGGATGGGACACATGGCTTAAATAGCTACAATTTTGAATTAACAACACTTTTAGTTTTGGACAATCTTCGTGAAGGGTTTCCATGCAGTTTTCTTATTTTAAACTGGTCAGATAAAGAAATAATGGTATTGTTTTTAACAAAAATAAAAAATGAAACATCATTCATAAAACCATCAATATTCATGTCTGACATGGCAGAAACATATTATAATTATTGGATAGAAACAATGGAAGTTTCAGAAAGAAGGTAGAAATATGTATTTGTATGAGTTTGAAATAATACTTATAATTTTATGTTATACTGTTCATGGCATGTCTTAGGAGCATGGAGAAAGAACTTAATGAAAATAAAATTAAAAGAAAAACAGGTAGGTGTAAAGAGCTTTATTGGTTTCAATTATTTAAAAGAGAAACATTTTAGGAGGAAGTTTTTACAAAACTAAGGGCATTAATGAAAGAAAGAGATGAACAAGCTTTATATAGAATGCTACAAATTTTTTTAAACACAGCAGACCCAGATATTAAATATGTTAAAGACAATTATAGTCACAACATTAGAAATTGGGCCTATGCACATAGACTAAATTGTGGCATCAATACTAACATGCATTTAGAGAGATTGCATAAAACAATAAAATATCTGTATATGAAAGGGAAGAATGTTAAGAGATTGGACAAAGCTATTATTGCTTTTATGACTCTTATAAGAGATAAATTTTTTGAGCAGCTTATTTCTAGACATAAAGGCAAGATTTGTAGCAAAATCAAGGAAATAAGGAAAAGACATAAAGCTTCAGAATATTTAACTAAACATTTAATAATAAAGACAGAAAATGGTTGGAAAATACCATCAACGAATACCAAAGAATTATACTGTATTATAAAAGCAGGTATAATATGTAATTGCAAATTAAAATGAACAGAATGCCAAATTTGTATTCATTTCTACAAATGCACATGGGTGGATTCAGTCATAAAGTACAATATGTGTAAACATATTATTCATGCTGTTGCTTGTTTGATGAATATTAAAAATCTTGCTGATAATAGTAAGCATATTAAATATAAGTGTTTCTTTAATTCTATTTTAATTTCATTTTTCGGTTGGAGATGGTTTTGGTTAGTTTTTATTTCCCATGTTCCTGGGAGACATACAGAGTTTTTACTAAGAATAAGTTTTTTCTTAGTTCATTTTAATATGGATGATCATCTTTGATTCATTTAAAATCTAAAATAATATTTTTTGTAGAACCACAAGAGGAGATGGAGGCTTATGAAGTTAGAGAAACATCTCTGAATTTAAGTGAAATTAGTAGCAATAAATTAAAGTTAAAAATGGATGAGGAAAAACACGCAGAACTAATAAGACTTAAAAAACATTATGAACAAATTAAAACGCCAGAAGAATGGGAAATTTATAAAAAGATAATAGCTCCCTTATCGCCGACTTTAGCTGCATCAAGGTCAACTGTTGCACACTTTCCAGTACTTTCAAATGAGCCTCACAATAAAAAAATTAAAGTCCAGAGGACATTGTTTTCCACAAAGAAAAAAAGCAAAAAATCCAAAAAACAACAGAAGTCAAATTATATCTATGAATGATTTAAAATTTTCTTCATCATCTTCTGATTTCCATTTACTCCTATTTAATCACCTGTTCTTGTAAATCTCTATTTCTTATATTAGCTATGTTTGTTCTTCATAGTGTTATTCAGTTTATGGTTTCCACTCATTCTTTTTTGATATTAGTTGGTAATTTTCAGAACATATTAATATCCTGTCATTTGTTTGCTTCTTATGATGTTTGCTGCAATATTGTCTTCTGTTTTGATTTCCAATTCTTTTCATGCTAGAACTTCTAGCAGACATACAGTTCTGTCACTTTTGTACACTTTTTGTTTTCTCTTAAAGAGCTGGCATACCACCTTGCTATCATATTTTATTTTACAAAAATGAATAAACAAATTAGTTTTAAATGTTGATTGATTATCCTTTTGTTGTTCATATGTTTTATGATGTAAAATACTATTTACCACAAAAATACCCTTATTGGACAAATTCATGCCCAGGTACTTGAAAGAACAAAGACAATTTTAAGTTTTATAAGAGGAACTGTGTCCTATGCTTTTTCTAGGTCAACACATAGTAGAAGTATTTCCTGATCACAGGCTTCTTTCTTTTCCAGCAACTGCTATTGTGCCTATGTGACACACTGTAGACCTGCCTGTATTTCTTGATGATGTACCTTGATAGATATCATACTTATTTTATCTTTATTAAACTAAGTGAACAGTTATCTTAACCATATACTGTTCTCTATCAAATATGATGCATCTTATTCTAATTTCATAAATGGCATTTTGAAAGTTCTTATAATAACTTCCTGATATATTCATTCCATTTCTATAGTTTTATTGTAGTTTTCCTAGTTAACAGTTACGTTTTAAATAAACCTTTTTATTAACCTTATTAAACATCATATAATATTATCAACATCATGTACAATCTTTGGTAACACATTACATTTTAAATGGTTTTTACCCAAATATTTTGGTGGCTCAGGCATGGTAACCTGTATTTTAACCTGATGATGGAACAGTTGTTCCGAAAACGTTCGTGTTTTTAATGTTGCCCTTTTAAGGGTTTTTATAAAATAAAATATACCCACATACAAAGATTATTTTTTTTTTTTTTTTTTTTTTTTTTTTTTTATTTTCCTTAAAGTTGTTTTTTGTGGCATTCTATTTTTTTATGAGAATACTGTGAATACGCCATCATGTGTTTATTTGCAGGTATTATGTGTCATTTTAACCATACTTGATTGAATTCTATTTACCAACTATTTTTTTAATTTCTACACACATCTACTGCATCACTTGTTGTAGTCACTCAATGTCTACCAAATAATCTTCCCATGTGCCATATTGTATGCTTTTATGAAATCCCTCAGATATTTCATTTCTGGACTCTGCTATAAATTATTCTCTTTCAAATTGTTACATCCTTACTAAGTGATTAATATGACTCTGTTGAACAATCTTTTGATTTTATATCAATAAAGCTCTGAGATTAATTTGATTTTTGTTTTACCTTTTATTAAATCCTGTATTAATAGTATATTACTTTATGAGGCGTAGAAGCATGACTTTTCTTGACGCGCCCGATATTACGCGCCGAACGAAGTGAGGCGCGTAATAGAGGGCAAGTCAAGAAAAGTCGCTTCTTTGCCGAATAAAGTATACTATTTTTTTTTCAAACATAGCAATTTTCAACCATAAATAGTACAATTCATACGCTATTTTTACTCGAAATTAACTGTGACAACTATCAAAGTCGTCTAGATGTTAGAAATTAAAATAATTAAGTCGTCGGTGGGATTTGCGTCTCCCTGGTTACAGTTGTTTGACAGTTGTTTGCAATTATTAAAGACAGCTTATTGTTGTTGCAACCGCAAGCGCAAATTTAGTGCGAAAATGGAAAACCTAAACGAAATTGAGTCCGCGGCTAATGATGCAGTAGCACGTTTGGGGCCCTCCAAGTCCGATAAGAACGATAATGCTGAAAAAATTTTAAACCCTCATGATTCGCCAACATCGGGAATGATTGCTGAAAGTTGTTCTAGACCATCAGTATCATCAACAATTACCAATGCGTATCAAGAGTCGGGAACATTTTTGAACGGTTTCAATTTTGAAAATGCCTCATTAACGAATTGTACTTTTAATATTACTATAAATAAAAATGATGTTTAATTGTTGTTAATGACATTTGTATTGTTGCTTTGTGACATGTTTCATATTGTTGCCATGACATTTTTCCCTCCGCCGTAAAGAAATGGGAAAAAAACTGCTGCCGGCGGAGACATCAAACTTTGACAGGATCAAGTTAGATAAGTAATGTCATCATTATTTGACGTTTGAAGAAAAAAAAATTACATACTTATATGATAAAATAAAATAATGAAAAACAAATGAATTTGATATGTATTTAATATAGTTGCAAACACAAAATAAGACTAATTTACAAATGAAAAAATAATATTAACTTACATATTCTGCGGTGACAATGTTTAAAACACCTTATGCTCTATTTTGATAATGTGGTTATTACATCAAGCCTTATTTTGTTTGTTAAAATACAGAATTTTAAATTTGTTTAAAATCATGTTTTCCAAAACAGTTACTAAAATGGAGATTGGAAGGACCTAGGTATAAAATCTGATCTAATAATTGGACTATAATGTACAATAAGAATAGAATCTGACAATAATGAATAGGTACATAAACATGGACCATTTACATTTTCTGTCTTAAATTTTTGTAATAAAAATCATACAAGTTTAAAAACATTATGAGATACAAATAGATTATAAGAGACAACTGAATATCTATTTTTTTTTTATTTTTTTTTTAAGAAAATAGATCTTACACTTTTTTGAAACGGAAATTGTTATTAATACGGACGTATTTATAACAAAGCTTAAGAACAAAACATTTCTTCATAAACTGGCGTTTCTAACAAACATTACCTCTCACTTAAACACATTAAACCTATAACTCCAGGGGAAAAATAAGACAGTATCACAGTTGGTTGGTCAAATTGAGACATTTCGCAAAAAACTTGATCTTTTTGAGAACTGCATAAAAATAAACGACCTCCTCACACATTTTCCTGCGTGTTTTGAAATAAATCAAGAAGAAACCATGGTCGATTTCTCGAGGTTTAAAGTTTAAAGTTAGTCTAAAAGAATCATTTTCCTAAATTTCGTAACTTTGCGTTGAAACTATACTCAATGTTTGGTAGTATGTATGTATGTGAAAGTACATTTTTTGCTTTAAAGCATATTAAATCTAAAACACGTAATCGCATGGAAAACGATTCTCTGGAAGCGTGTATAAGACTCACTACGACTAGCATAGATATAGATGTGCAAAAATTAGTAGAGGATAAACCCTTGCCTTGAATATCCCATTGATTTTTTATTTTGTGTTATATTTTAAACATAACATGTAAATTGTAAACCATAATTAAATACTTGTAAATAATATTTCGTTTGTATATTATTTTTTAAAATATGCTTTTTTTGAACGAGTATACTTTTTTGTGGTTAGTGCACTTAAGATCCATCTCTGACTTTTCGCCTTTGGTAAACATCACAGAAGATACAGGTCTTTTTTTGGTTTAAAAACTCTGTGTTTTTACAAAACTTCACTGTTAAATATTTCACGGTACTATCTTAATGTTGCAGTAGACGAGATGGGATGTTCTTTTGCGTCCACTCGGTATATAAATTAAAAAGTTTAAAAATATTTAGTGTCTCTTTAAAATATAATTTTGTTGTTTTTTTTTCTAAGGTAATGAGACTAAGCAGTGAATGAATAACAATAGTAACGGTGTACTTTTTGAAATATGAGAATTATTTTAATACACTGTGGTATGATACAGTATTTGTTGAAAAAATTGGATTTGGTTTATTCTGATAAATGCAGTTATAGCCACACCGACGACATTGGCGCATTAAAAATTACACAAAAAGAACACAGTAACTTAAGGTCGCTAAAAATGTTAGTTGCAACGTTATTCTATGGGGGACTCGATATATCAGTTTACAATATATCCTGAAAAAATTAACGCCACTAAACCATTTTTATGCCCCTTCGGAAAATACATTAACAAAGAAAGACAAAAACTGATTTAAAGTATCTAATTTTTATTTTTATTTTGACAAAAAAATATTTAATATTTGTTTTTATGGAAAATTACGTAATTTATTTTTAACTGTAATTACTTTTTTAATAATTGCGCAGAAATTTGCTTGACATTTTTTAAAATTAACTTTTAATAAAATATTTTTCCACAACGTGAGCCACAAAACCAATTTTCTACGTAATGTGGCTTCAAATAAAACATGCTCCTCAAGGAAATTTATAAACCAAAAAGATTATTCGGAAACAAAGTCTATTAATCTCCGTATCCTATTTATTATACAGGAAGTGAAATAAAATATCTGAAAGAAGTAGTAGCTTACACCAAATAAACGAAAAAGAACCAAAGTTGGGAAGATGTTACGAGAATGATTTCGAAAGTGTAATTTGTAACTATGAAGTTACTGGCAAAAGTTTTAGATTTATAAGAGCTACTTAAATTAAACATGTTGTACGTTTGAACATAAAAAGTAGTAAACGACTATATATGGAAAAAGTTTAAGTTTGAGGGCTTTGTATTGATTTTTTGTAATACTAATTCTTTTACAAGATTTAAACGCTTATTGCATACAAGTAGCAGATATATTATGTGGTTGATCTAAAAGGAAAACTACAAAAATCATAACTCACGAACTAATCATATATATCACGACCATTTCTTATACTACTATGATTTTCTTAGATGATAATGTTGCTAAAAAAACTTAACGCAGAGCAGAAATAGATCATTTTAATGATCTAAAGCGGTGATTCCCAAAGTGGTCTATATCGACCTCCAAGGGTTGATAAAAACCTACAAGGGGTCTTCTTCTTCTTATAGTGCCGTGCACCTATAAGTGCGTTGGCGAATTATCTTAAGGCCAGACGTCTGTCTTTTGTGGCATACAAAAGATCGCCAGTGTTATTTATGCCTGTCCAGAGTTCTCTATGTTCCGTAGCCACGACATTTGTTTGCGACCTACTGCTCTCTTGCCGTATTTTTTCCTCTTAGAATATGGCCGACGTATCCAATTTTTCGTGCCTTGATCAAATTGAGTAGTTCTCTCTCAGTATTTGCCTTTCTTAAGACTTCCTCGTTTCTCACTCTATATGTCCATGTTATGCGGAACATTCTTCGCAACGTCCACATTGCGAAGGCCTCCAACTTATTAATGGAAGGTACTCTTAACGTCCATATTTCCATGCCGTATAACAATATCGGCCGTACATAGCATTTAACCATCCTGTAGCGGAGATTGAAGGAAAGATTGCGGTTACATAGTAGCGGTTTAAATTTGATAAAAGCTTGTCTTGCTTATTCGGTACGGCATTTTATTTCTTGTTGAGGATCCCATTGGTCATTCATCATCGTTCCCGAGTATTTAAATGTTTTCACTTGGATTTCATCGATTGGAGCATTATATCTACTTGCAGTTGTATTCCTAAAAGGGCGTTTTTTCTTATTGCCATGCATGTTATTCCCGATTATCATTTCCCAATAAATTATTTGGACTTATTTTATTGTAAAACATTGTTTTTTAATCGTTAATGAAGCACTTAGGCCAGAACTGGCACTCGGGCTGCGGCGTGTATAAGAGAGAGAAACAAGATCTAGGGCACACATTTTTGCTGGTTTAAATTCTTATTGTACAAATGAGTGTCCGCCCTGCCATACGCGCTTCATTAACAAATAAAAAATATGTTGTTTAAATAAAATAAGCCCATAATCGGGAACTGTTAGAAGAAGGCTTGAACTTGAATTTAGGCACTTAGTAATTTCAAAAATAATATTTTTTACTTATATTATAATGAAAATAAGATTCGAAAATATTGTGATGCACTTTTGTCCTGTTGAGTCCCGTCAATAACCATCAATTCCGTGTGTGCACCTGCCATAACCTACACCGAAAGAAGTATGGGACGGTCATGTGCTAGTTGTTTTGCAGCTCTTGTTGGCTCTCGCCAAGAACGAGTTCACCGGCTATCAATATTTAAACAGATTCTAGTCTCGTCTGAAAAAAGCACAAAATTACAATTCTTGAGCCCACTGGAGGTGGTGAAAAACATATCTAGATTGTAGCTGAGGAACTCTCATTGGTCGATAACGTGACTATAAAATTCCTCTTCTTATTGTAACCAACGACACTCTGACTCCTGTAGCAAGCCTAAAGTCCCTTTGGAAGCCTGGTACAGACATAGAAGAATTTTTCATAATGAAAATTCTAATATATATATATATATATATATATATATATATATATATATATATATATATATATATATATATATACATATATATATTGTTACTCATTGGTACTCGAGCTCTACCAGAGCGAGCTCTATTAGCGTCGATTATCCAAACGTCGACAGCGATCAATGAAATGACCGCTTATCCGAACTTCCGACAAAATACGATCATAAGTAACTTTATGTCCCAACTTGATTATTCTGACGGATCCACAAGTCATACAACGATAAAACTTGCCTCAAAAATGGATTTGATGTTGTATTTATGTATAAAGATTCAAAGCAGAACCTAATTCTGACCTAATTGTGCGGGAAAGGATGAAAACTGTGCTAATTCATCAGCAGCAGATAACTAACTTAAAGGAGTTACTGAAGGAAGAAAATTACGCTCTTCATAACGTTTGGAATGTAGACGAAACCGGGTTTTCACAGTGTAGAGTGACAAATCGAGTCAGTCGACACTAAGGATTAGGCAGATTGAGATCTCAGTGCCATTTAACGGTTCTCGTATTTCTAGAGAACTAGATACTAGGTACTAGGTACGTGACGAATGGGGGGATTAGGCAGATTGAGACCCTGAACTCGAACGGAACCATATCCCTCTAGATAATGGCTCTAAAATAATTGCCGATACGTCGAATTTTAAACTCTCAACGCGATTCTTTCCGAGAACTTAGTAATTTTCATTTACCTGACCGCGGAAATTTAACCGAACATTTCCTTTTATTTCATTCATTTCATATAAAGACAACATAAATAAAATATATAAATAAAAAAATAAAATATAAAATAGATATAAAAGTAAAAATATTTTATTAAATAGCAAAAGTAAATGTTTTGTGGATTTTCTGTGTTTAAACTTGCAAAAATAAACTCTATGCTGCATACAGGAGCCAATTAAAAGAATTGCCAAATCTTTTTATACTTACTGAAACTGCACTTTTATAAAGTGTTAAAACAGTGACAAAAAACCAATTGTAATTAAGGGCTGACAAATTTTGTAAAAGTGTTCCACCGCATTGCAGTGAAAATGGGTAAATCTCAATACTGGGAATCGATAGAAAAAAGGATATTCAAATGAGGACACAACTCTCTACTTAACATGGAAAATGATTGAATAGGTACCTCGGTTTTAACGCGTATTCCTGAAAATAAAAGTATGTTAAAAATAAATTAAACGTTTTTAAGCAGCAATTGTAGTAGATTGTTTTATTGGTCGAAGCAAAATTATAGTAGTGGATTTTTAGGTGTTTGATTGGTCCATAGTAATTTCTATTTTTTAGTATTTTTCTAGTGTTTATCTTTTTCAAAGATACTAATGTTGAGGTACTTCGTCGCATGTGTAAACAAAAAGAATTACTAAGAATAATCAAAGAGAGGAAAATGCAATACTTGGGTCATGTGCTGAGAGGCGAAAGATATGAATTACTTCAAGTTATACTGGAAGGAAAAGTACAGGGCAAAAGATCAGTAGGAAGACGCCAGAACTCGTGGCTGAAAGACCTGAGGAGATGGTTCGACCGCTCATCCGCAGAGATCTTTCGCGCAGCAGTTTCCAGAACTACAATTGCCATTTGGATCGCCAACCTTCGAAAGGAGACGGCGCAATGAGAAGAAGAAGATCTTTTTCAATATTATGTTGTTGGTATTTACCATTCGTCCCAGATTTAACAATTGTTGAACAACTTCAAAATTATAGTCACCGGCGTTAAAGTTATGTCGCATGTTTCTATCTCTGTGTGACCTGTCTCTGATGCCAAGAGCTTAGTATTATTTTCGTTGCTGACCATCTCTCGTGCAGGTTTAAAAAGTGCAGAACATATCTCTCTGGATTTATGGGTCGTACTTGCGACACAGTCCATGTCATTCTCGTATGCTAATATTTAAATAGTAGTAGTATGATCTAACAGGTATGATATTGCGCAGGCCACTATCAGCTGATCCCCTACTGTCGACGTCACAATGAGAGTGGCCGTCATTGTAATAAATCTGTTTTTAATGGGAATTTTATCAATGTTTTAACTTTTGGCGTCTTTGGTAAGATTGTAGAAGATATCAGTATTTTTGTGAGATTTAAGTTGATTTGTAGGTATTTAGTGAGAAATAATTATTACATTATTACATTATTAAGAATCTTTTGAACTCTTTATGCGAGTTTTTTTTTGTGATAGTGGCTTTGTAGGCATATCTACTTTATATGAACAATATTTTTGTCTTTTGGAAGTTGTAAATAAGGTATATTTAATTATTATTAAGTCAGTACTCAATACTTAACTATATTTATACTCCTCCTGTATTTTTAGGGAGATTTTGCTAGGAATAGTTTATAAGCTAAACATAAAATGCGTTGTGTAGTAGCTAGTTGTTTGAGTACTAATCAGACAAGAGGTGCCGATAAATCTGATAGTTTTTATAGTTTTCCGAAGAACAAGAAGATGTAGTAAAAAAACTGCGGGTTATTGCTTGTAGCCGTAAAGACAAATTTAATACTAAAACCTTATTTGGTATAGAAACCATGATATTGTTAGAGCGTTGGTTTTTTCCACTTGCTTACAGGAAATTAAATACGATTTTGGAAAGGTTTCATCGCTAAGTACACCAATCAATAAGTGCACAATGTATCTTCCTGAAGAGTCAGTGGTCTCGTCCACACATATGTAAAAGTAATTATTACCTATTTCGACTTTTATGTTGTGGATAATTGAGGAGTATAACAAATTGGCATTAGTTCTCTTTAGAGTTCGTTCACTGGGAATGTTTTGTTTGCAATATTTTTTTTAAAAAGAACTAAAGTTTTCATTAGATAATTTTGAAAGCGGTACATTAGAAGATACTAATGCACGACACAAGTCTTCGTTAAAAGTTTCTTGTTCGGTTTGTTTTTTGGAACTTAACTGAAAGCACTTGGACACTGAAAGTTGATATTTTTCACCGGATGTTGTTTTTACTTTTTTAGCTAAAGTTTTCGCGGTTCTGACATTCTGATCTATTTGAAATTTTTTTTTTCAGATGAAATCTAAAAAATAATATAAATATTCTATAGTTGTACCCATTTTTAAAATCTAAGATTGTAGAAATAAACTAAAAATGAACCGTTTTTACATAACAATTAAAATATTTAAATTAAATCAAATAAAAATCGGTGTAGTAATCTTGAAAATGTCATGTCAACAAATGACTGCGCAAGAAGGAAGAACCTAAAAATATTTACAAGAGGCTCTTGGTCTTTTCTGTTTACATTTAAAGAAAAAATACTGTGAGCATAAATTAAAAGCACTTAATTAATTAAGTCCAATATATGATATGTTTTTGTTTTTATCAAAATTAAAGCAAACTATGCTATTGTTAGAAAAAAAATGTTAGCGACCTTTCAGTAGACTATTGAATGATTTGAATTTTAAATAGGTATCCTATTTTTTATCGGAAGGAGTTTAAAAAATGCTTGAAAAAAGAAAAAATACATCAATTTATTACGAACTAGTCTTGTGTCGGTACTTCTTAAACATAATCTCTAATTTTAAAATCTTTGTTTGTACCACCGTGTAAATTTTTTAAAATAAAATAAAAAATAATACGTATGTACTTACGGTTTTGCCACAACATAAGCAATAAACTTTATCCATATCCATAGATAGCTCTTTGTAAGGTTTTATCCAAGTTGAAAATTGCTTATTTCGGCATTTTCAAAGCACAATCATTATTTACAATGAGAAATACACGTTGTTTACGCCTCCAATTTTACAACAAAAGTGAAACCAAGTGAAACTGACCGTCAAAATGAAAATTTTTACCTAGAGACATAAACTGGCAAACACAAACCCTTAATTCCAGGACAAAAAGTGACAAAACCATAAGCCGCTGTCTTTTATTAGTTACTATACCAAGAATTTGAATACCAAGTAATTATAAAACAAAATTAAATATTGGCATTTTCATGCTATCTGTAAGTTTGAATATAAAAATATATAGTTAACATCAAATTTTGAAATTATATGCACTTTATGCTCACTTTTATAAAAATATGTAAAATTTGACATTTTTGCATTTTTTATGCATTATATGCAAAATATGCAAGTCTAGTCATAAATATCTTAAAGATATGAAAATTATTATCGAGAAATATATCCGAAAGAAGAAGATAATAGCTCAAAGATTCTATTGTTTACAACTTTGTCGCAAATACGGAGGAAACAAATGCCGGTCAAGTTTGACCGGTTTTATCTCAGGAAACTAAATAAACTTTTTTTATTTTAAAAATAACGTCTTGTCAAGTCTTTTTCAATGCCGTGTTTTGAATTTAATTTAAACTAATAGTTACCGGAATATTCTATTTCCACAATATTGCCACAAAATTGTTTATAATTTTAAAACATTCCTGAGACCGCCTTAATAAATCATTTCAATTATATAGAGTATGGTTTAGTAAGTAGATGGTGTACTTTTTTATATGTAAAAAAAGTCAAACTTCTATATGATTTAGTTTTTGTTTGCCCAAAACTTAAAAAATTAAATAAAAATTAGATTGAAAATTATTATGCGAAATCCATCAGATCGATTTTAATACAATTTGATGGACTATGTGCAAAATAAGTGGTTAAAAAATATTTAATGAGAAAAGGCTTATTTTCCGTCCTTTTTTTGTGTTTATTGGAATTTTGTAGCAAAGGTAATACATTAAAATACTTTTTCCGTCGGCCGTCCATTTATTATCAATTTTAACACCCTCCAAATTATTGATTAATGACCCCTATTAATGAATGATTTTCTATTAACGAACGATTTCATTACAGGTAACACAACATGCATTGCTTGCATAATTAATTAATCGCTCTGTGATTGGCAGTGACGTGTGGTGTAGGCAACCAAACATATACCTATTTATATTCCCACTAAAAAATTAATTTAAAATGAAGTAGCCGCTGTTAGTACTATCTGTCATTGTATGTCATTATTTACTTTATTGTTTAAAATTCTGTGTATTTGAAAGATCAAAGGATGGATATTGACGAAGAGTTTAATTTAACTCCACCGGAATTTAACTTCTTCTATCACAGAATTTACAGAGGTCCAAGAAGACTTAAATGAAAGCTGAAAAAATTGTTGTTTATCGTTAAGTAAATAAATATTTAAACTAAGATATCTTTATTTCTGAAAAGTACGGTCGACGGAAAAGTTTTGTAACGAACTCGTAAATTAAAATGGCGATTAACAATCTCGAACATTAACGCGCTCGCGTCGCTCACGCTTTAAAATATCTCAATTGTTAATCGCCCTTAATAATTACTAATACACTTGTTAGTTAAATAACTATTAACCACTGGTATATTAAAGAAAATTTGATTATGGCCATTTTATTTTTGTACAACTTTGCTCCAAAATAAATCATTTTACAAGCAAGGAAAGTGAAAAACAACGATGTTTTTACTTTTTACAGAACCGGTCTTTTTGCGTAAGAGTACATAATACTTACTCAGAGGAGAAAAGTTAAGAAAATGGAACACCCCAAGGATCAGTCCTAACTCCTTCTTTATTCGTAGTGGCAATAAATAATATTATTAACAACTTTACTAAACCTCTAAAAACTCGACTTTTCGCAGATGACCTTGTTGTCTATATCAAAGGAAATAACACCGAATCAATCAACAACAAACGCTTTGCAGTGTTTTCTAAACCAATTAGAACAATGGTCTCTAACGACCGGATTCAAATTTTCAGTAACAAAAACATCAGGTATACTCTTCTCCAAAAAGGTTTCATCAATGAATTCATCAATTAAAATTATACAACACTATGCTCCCATTTAAACCAACAGCAAAGTTCTTAGGTATGTATAAACATATAAAACAAACAATTTTAACATGTCATAAAAGACTGAATCTAATGAAAACATTGGCAAATTGAAATTGGGGATCAGATCAGGAAACTCTGTTGAGAATATATAAAACACTAATTAGATCTAAATTAGATTATGGATCAATTGCATATGCATCTGCTTCAAAAACACTACTTAAAAATCTTGACAGCATACACAACGCTGGTATTAGAATTGCACTCGGAGCCTTCCGGACAACTCCCTCCGAAAGCATACTGAGCGAAGCCGGCGAACCACCTCTAAATTACCGAAGAATATACTTAGCTCTAGCGCATGCTACATCTATAGCCTCAAATATAAAAAAACCCCTCTACTGTAATACTTTTAATAACAAATATATTAATTATTACAATAATAAGCCCCGTGCGCCCAAACCTTATTACGAGAGAATCCGATTATATAGCTCCAGACTGAACATTCAATTCCCAACAGTATTTCAAACGAATACCAATAACTATCTACCTTGGACTATCGAACAGCCCAAAGTCATTACAGCGTTAAGTATATATAATATACATGAAACTAGTCCTATTATTTTTAAAGTTAAACTAAATTCAATCCTAGATCAACAATACAATGAGTGGATTAAAATTTATACAGATGCATCCAAAGGTGAACTTGGCGTTGGAGTAGCAGTGGTAACCCCAAATGACACTTTTCAATTTAAACTTCCTCTAAATTCCAGCATCTATACTGCAGAACTATTTGGTTTGCTAAAAGCCATCAAGCAAGTAAATATTAAAAACATCCCTTGTTGTCTAGTCCTTTCTGACTCTCTTAGCGCAGTCAAAGCTATGCAAAATGTATACCCTAAACACCCCATTGAGAAAATTATCAGGGCCGAATTAATGAAAGCTCAAGAAAATTTCAGAAGAGTCCACTTCCTATAGATACCATCCCATATAGGCATAGAAGGGAATGAAGAAGCAGATACTAGTGCGCGTAACGCTATCACCAGTGACGCATCAGAAACAGAGTGTAGGAGTATCGCAGGCGATCTAAAAGTTTATTTCAAAAATAAGGTGTTAAGTGCGTGGAATCGGGAGTGGAATGACTTTAGTTCGAAACTCAGAACCATCAAAAGTGATATCTTTTCATGGAAGTCCACAGCCAGAAGTAGAAGATGCCAAACTATTATTACACGTCTACGACTTGGACACTGTAGGTATACTCATGCCTATCTCTTCTCAAATAGTGAACCTCCAAAATGTGAAACATGCAATACAGTAGACAGTATAAAGCACTTCTTGATAGACTGTCCTAAATATGTAAATCAAAGACAGTCTTACAATTTGCCAAATAACCTGAAAGAACTCCTCAACAAAAGTTTAGTTCCGAACAATTTATTAGGTTACTTAAAATGTATGAATATGTTACACAAAATTTAACTTAATTCATTGTTACAAATGTTCACTTGTTCACAAATTGTAATTAATTGTTACAATGATTGATTGTTTGATACATAAGGGAACTTGGAAATCTCCTGATAATGAAACGATTAACCAAATAGATCATATAATCATCGATGCAAGACACTGCTCTAACTTATTAGATGTTAGGTCTTTTAGAGGAGCAAATATAGATAGTGATCATTATCTAGTTAAAACACGATTTAAAGAGAGAATATCCAATTTAAAAAAAGAGATGGGAAGAAGGAGAGCAAAAAATCGACATTAATAAACTAAAAGATCCCGACATTGCAAATGTATACAGACAGCAAATAGAAGACCAAATAAGGACAAAAAACTTAGAAGAAGAAGAAGATATTAACCAACTATGGGCAAATATACGAGATATTGTGTTACAGAAATCCGTTGAAATATTGGGCAAAACCAAGTCAGAAAAAAGAAATCATTGGTTTGATCATGAGTGCGAAATGGCCACAAATAGAAAGAACGCAGCATATCAAAAAACCATTGACGCAGGTAGTACACGGAGAAAAAAAGAAGAGTATAGACGTCTTAGAAGAGAGGAAAAACGTATCCATCGATGTAAGAAGAGGGAATACGAACAGAACACTCTCAGTGAGATACAAAGTTTATTCGATAAAAATGAAACGAGGAAATACTACAAATCCTTAAATATTAGCCGTCGAGAATTTAAACCACGATTAAAAATTTGTAAAGACACTAACGGTGAAATTCTACATGATAAAAACTCAGTTCTTAACAGATGGGCACAACATTTCAGCGAACATCTAAATATAAACGATATTGAAGGAGAGTACAATATAGAAAATCAACAAAATATACAACGTCAACTACACAGTGAAGACTCAACAAGAAGAGAAGTATCAGATGCGATCCTAAAACTCAAAGACAATAAAGCCCCAGGAATCGATGACATCTGTTCGGAAATGTATAAAAAAGGTGGTGATCAACTTTTTGCAAGAATCCATAAACTAATAGTACTTATATGGCAGAATGAATGGGTACCAGAAGAGTGGCTGAAGGGAATAATATGTCCATTGCATAAAAAGGGGGATCAACTGGAGTGTAAGAACTATAGAGGCATTACTCTGTTAGCATCTGCGTATAAGATCTTCGGCAATGTATTATCTGAAAGACTTAAACATTTTACAAAGGATATTGTTGGTCAATATCAATGCGGATTTACTGCTGGAAAGTCAACTACACATCAAATTCAAGCACATAGGCAGATTCTAGAAAAGTCATTAGAATATAACATAGAAACACACCATCTCTTCATTGACTTCAAAGCAGCCTATGACAGTGTGAAAAGAACTGCATTATATAATGCAATGATAGACTTTGGGATCCCACCTAAGTTAGTTAAGTTGTCCCAACTAACAATGCAAAACGTAAGCTCATGCGTTAGAATTGAAGGAGAAAACTCTACGTTCTTTGACATTAATAATGGTCTAAGACAGGGGGACGCGTTGGCGTGTCTCCTCTTTAATATTGCCTTGGAAAAGGCAATCAGACAATTAAATATTAGAATGAATGGAACTATTTTTAATAGATCGACGCAAATTCTCGCATTCGCTGACGATATAGTTATAGTAGGCAGAAGTATGAGAGACATGGTGCAGTGTTTTACAAGGCTTGCGGACGCAGCAAGTGAATTAGGACTTGTGGTAAACGAGGAAAAAACCAAATATATGTTGGTTTCTAAAAACCCTCGAAATATCCAACAAAGAATTCAAATTAACAACCATACCTTTGAGCAAGTCAAAGAATTTACATATCTTGGATCGCTAGTAAACGCAACAAACACGACAAGCGACGAAATAAAAAGACGCATAGCAATAGCAAACAGAACTGTTCACGGCCTCCAGAGACATTTAAAAAATAAAAATATAAAACGTGCACTAAAGCTTAATATATACAGGACCTTAATAAGACCAGTTTTGATATATGGGGCTGAAACGTGGATCTTATCTCAAAATGATAAAAGACTTCTTGGTATTTTTGAGAGAAAAATTCTTAGAAAGATTTTTGGGGCCGTAAATGAAAATGGGCTATGGCGTCGAAGATACAACTTTGAACTGTATCAGTTATACACCGATCCAGATATTGTGAAATTCGTTAAAGTGCAGAGACTTAGATGGGCTGGACACATTGCTAGGATGTCAGATCACGAATACACGAAGAGATTAACATTTTCAAAACCAGAGGGCACAAGAAACAGAGGACGACCACGAATGAGATGGATTGATGATGGGGAAGAAGACCTACAGATTCTAGGGGTTAGAAGATGGAGGGAAGTTGCCAGGAATCGACAGGAGTGGCGACTTCTTTGTGAGCAGGCCAAGATCCACAACGGATTGTCGAGCCACTTATGATGATGATGATGATTGATTGTTACAAATGTTACAGGAATGTCGCTAATAACCTTTGGGTGGATGCGACATTGTTTCTTTAAATAAAAAAAAACGATGTTTTTAGTAATTTTTAAAAAAAATTTAATTTTTTTTATTAATAACCTGAAGTTATTACACAAATTTTTCTGAAAAAAATCAGAATGTTACCTCTCATATCCAAATATAGCTGTTTTTTCACAGATCTGCCCTGGTCTAATATGTTATTGGGAAATATATTTTTTGCAGATGAATAGAGTATATGTGCGATATTTTGAATGTAAGCTATGTATCAAACAATATTGTAATACTTGTCATGGTGTCTATATAAAGTCTCTATATCCTAAACATCTGATTTTCCCTTTAAGTCGGACACTAATTATATCAATATATCGTTAAATTTTGATACAGATCGGTTTCCGGTTACAGTTATTTAATCCCTGTTATACCATAATCTAATGTGTTTTATTGTAAAATGTGGTTTTTATTTACGAGAATAAATTTTATAATTTATATATTATTTTTATTGGGTATATCCATCAATTTCTTGTTGAGTGTGTATGTTCATATCAGTACTGATATTAAAAGATTATTTTGAAGAAAGTTTTTTTAATTCATGTACGAAATTATTTTTTCTTATCTGAACCATAACTTAAGTTTTAATATATTCCAAAATAAGTATTCTACTAAAACAAATATAATAAATGAGTCCGGCCCCGATATCTAGCAGATCATACAGCTTTATATCGGTTCTGACAAATTTGTTAGTTACTGGTAGTTAAAATTAAAAATATAATTTAATTTTTATACTGTTTGCAACTTAAAGTTAAATGTGACAGTGTACTGAAAATCGTAGAATTCTGTGAGTACAAAACTGCATTATTAATAACCTTAAAATCAGAAGTTTAAAAAGCAAAATATTTTATCGATTTCAATTCAACTTATCGATTATCGACAACTTTTTGCTGGTTCTTGCTTCTAACAAGTAATTAGGCTAGGCTGCTGTTCAATTTTATTAAGTGGCCAGGTCCGGCTTCAGATCCTCTGTGCCAATGTACGTAAATTCTCAGCGGGAAGATGGATGAACCGGAATCAGCTACTACCTCACGAAATATACCCACTACGTCTCATATATCCTACTCCAATGCATTAAACAGTTTCAAATATCCTTCAAAAGACCAAGGTATTATACTTTCAACCATACAAGGAATAAAAGTTTTCGAATATATAAAAGCTGTTGGATCAATAGTACAGCCCAAAAATGTTGTTTGGGCATCCAAAATACCAAACAACCGCATCTGCATCTACCTCTCCTCTAAATATGTAGTTGATCAATTTCTTAGCTCCCACAAATATATAAATATTGATGGTAACCAGATTGAAGTAAAAAGACTTATAACCCCTGCCCAGAGACTCATCATATCTAATGTATGTCCTACTATACCTAATAGCATAATTGAAGAGCACTTAAAAACTATGGGTATAAAATCCGCCTCCAACATGACGTTTCTACGAGTAGGTATGCAAGACTCAGAATACAGCCACGTACTCAGCTTTAGGAGGCAAATGTTCATACGTCCTTTAGAAAATGCATCAATTCCTGACTGATTTCTACAATACATCGACTATACATTTCCATAGATGGTTTAAACTGCTCCAGATGCAAGATTGTCGGACATCACGATTCTGACTGTCCTTCTTTATCATCATCAATCAACTCAATTAATCAAATGGAAACTGACCACCACGTGAATATACATAACGCTACCAATGAAAAATATAATCAGCTACAAGATCAACCACGAAACCAATACCAAGAAGATACCGAAACATTAATGGAACCAGAACCCAATACCATACAAAATCACGGTTCAGCTACAAAGGACCAAACCACTTCCTCACAAACAAACAATGAATTACAAATCTTGAATCAACCAAAAATATTCCAAGATAATTCTTCAGTAATTGAAAACGATAGAAAAACCACTGAAATTACTCCTGCAACTAAAAGACAAATATCCTCTTCTGAAATTCTTTAAAATGACCTACCTCCTCCCGATACTCAAAAACCTAAGAAAAAGCCTAAAACCCAAAAATTATTTCTTCAATATTTCAGAATAATTCCAATTATTCTAAATCAAATTAAAGAAAAAATTGAAAATAGAAACCCTTCCTTTACACTTACTTTTCATGAAATATGTGATTTTCTGGCAAATTTCCTTCACTCAAAACATCCTGAACGCATGTTTAAAAACTATTCAAATGAAAACCAAGAAATAAAAGAAATTTTAAACTTTATATATTCTCAAATACAAAATAAAACTTTTAAAAACAATATCACCAGATTGAAGAAGAAACTGCTTCTCAACAGTCCTTCTTTTACTGACGAAACTGACTAAGAATCAAGTTCTCAACAAATAAATAGTTAACACATAAAGAGTTAATGGCCAGCACATTCATATTACAGTGGAACCCCAACGGTTATTTTACACATATAGAATCCATTAAGCTTCTTATACACGAATATCTTCCTTTAGTCATATGCCTAGAAGAGACCCATTTCAAGCACCAAAATGTGACATTAAAAAATTATGATCCTTTTCTAAGAAACCGAGTTGCAGATCACTCAAGCGGCGGAACTCCGAATAGGACATACTTTCCTTACACACAAGCATATCTTCAACCAGGAGGCTGCTCCGATGTGTACCAAGTGCAACACTCAGTTGTCAGTGAAACATATAATTGTTGAGTGTCCAGTGTACCAGAACGAAAGAATCGCGTGTGCCCTTAGTGATAATTTAAAAAGTATACTAACGTCAAATTTACAGTCTTTATTAAGTTATCTTAAAATGACTAAACTATATACCAGATTTTAAAAAATATTTTTTTATGTAACAATATGTATCTTACTGTTTGTGTATGTCCCCCCGCTAATAACCCTTAGTGGTTGATGCGGATATATTTGTTTAAATAAAAAAAAATATAATAAATGTTTAATCACATAAATAAATGTTTACGAAAGTTTAAAAGCGCTACGTTAAATATTGGGATGCTTATATAATATATTTTGAGGTCTTACCTAATGCGCTCCAAACTCTAAGATCGTTATTCTCGGTCCACTTCACTGCAGCGACACCTTTTACTTCTCCTTTTATTAAATTACAAAAAATTATATACTCCTTGGGAGTTTCAAGGTTTCTTTTTTTCTTCTCCCAACTCGAGAAAGTCACATTTAGATGCCTGAAAATCCAGAAAATTACTTTTAGATAAAATTATGACAAAAAGCTTTTATAGAAATTTGTTTTGAGTTTTACAGGGAACAGAACAGGATATTATATTACGACATAATTTTGGAATTCAGGAAATATACTTTTGATGTATTTATGAAAAGTTTCAGAGGTCTCTTTTAGAAGCACTTTGCGCTTTTAACATGAAAATAAGAAGGAAGTTTTTCAAATATTAAAATTTATTTTTTTTTTCATACCAATCTGGAATTACCATTTTCATAACTGTTTGTAATAGTATATAATACTAATAGTTAACACGTTAAACGCCACAATGAGTAGTGAAAAATGTTAAGTGGGCCAAAATATTAAACACGTTTACAGTATTAGTTTATGAATTTTAAATAGTTATTCCTCAGTTTGAGTACAATATCTTACATTTTTATTGTTTTTTTTTTATATTGTTTCAATTATCTTAATTGAAAGGCGCATGTGCATTTCGTTTCTACAAATAACTTTTGGATTAATGGAGCCATGTAATGCACACTTGCTTCTCGTATAAGACAAGAATGAACCTGTCGTAACTTGTTTATTTTGTACGTTACATTCGCTAGAGGAATGCACTACATGTTAGTTATTAGATAGTTGTCGGTGGACGAGGTACTACAATGTGTCTCATCAGATCTTAATATGTCCTATGTAAACGAGCAGAGGCATTTGCATAAGCTGGTGGAAGAGGTTTTTTCAGACGAATACTGTGATGATAGTGTTCGAAATAAAAATTTTGAATTAGGTAGTAATGACGAAATTTTGTTCTTCGCCAAATAAAGCAAAAATTTCGGAAATCAAAAGACCAAAAATTCAATTTTATTTACAAAATATACTTTTAACATCACAAAACTCAAGAACAGTAGACGATACATTAAAATTTCCCAATATTGACTGCCAGGTCGAAATATCAGTATCAGATTTATTTCATTTAGTATTTGTTAAAAGTACGCCAATATTATTCATGTTAGATTATAACTATCCATTTAAATATTTAGTCACTATTTCAGTCATTTATTTTTACTTCACAGCATAAAGTTAGTGAACCTTATTTACAATACTAATAAATAAAAGAAGAACTGTCACAACTTAACCATCAATTACTTGTCAATTTTACCTCTTAAAAATCTATTACACCACACAAAAAGAGTTTTTTTGCCAGTTCCTCTCCTTAGAAGCGATGTGGTGCCACTAAGTGCCCCTTTTTTTAATTAAATATCTGTTGTGTCTTTTTGAATGTGTTCTGCTTGTCGCTAAGTATGCTTAAGTGTTTTTTAATTGTTTAGTTTAAATTTATTTGACATCACAACCATTCTGCCCTAATATAGACCAAATCAATGTATCACAATTTGATAATAACAAGTTATTGCTTACCCACTGTAGCATTTTAAAATTCCTTGGTATATATTGAAATCCCCTCGTATATGTATTAAAACACCGAAGAGTAATTTCATTTCCTATCGTACGTAATAAAACACTAAACTATTTTCAATCCTATTTGCGTCGCCGATGTCGATAATAAACCATTTTACAGTTTTACAGAGACGCATATTCTTTCGTATTGTCTTTGATCGAAAGCCGCTCGATATTGAGTTTCAAATAAACATCCATTTAGATCGCTGAAAAGGTTTTACCGGAAAGTTAATTGCGACACTCTTGCTGAGATCGTTCTCAGGGGCAGTTGCTTCAGCGTTTGTCCAAAGTTTAAGTCAAATTTGTAATGTTTTCTTGTTTTTCGTCCCTTTTCATGGAAAATATATAGTGTATTGTGGCAGTTAATAGTTCAGTTACAGTAAAAGTAAGGTTTGAATTTTTTGTCAAGATGAACAGACGTGTTTTATTTAGTCGGAAAAGACCGGCAAATTTGTTGAAAATAGTGAATTATACTCTATGTCATATGTCAGTTTTAAAAGAGTAATCACTGTTTCTATGTTTCTAAGTATTTAAGAGATTTGTGTCGTCTGCAAAAACTTTGATGGATAACCACATGTTGCCATTGTGTCCAGTTGTACTTATTCCTGTTTTTTAAAGAAGCCGAGTCCAAGGTTTGCGTCTAGTACCAATTTCAACCTTAAATAGTCAGTCGTAAGAAGTCGTTTCAAAATACTTTTCGTAGTATGTAGATAAATTTGTTCATGAAGCAGAGAATGTAAGTCCAGTTTCCAACTTCAGAAATCTTAAGTGCATTTTCGTGAAATCCAGGTAATTTTTTTGTTTGAACTTTTTAAGTAAAGATAGACATTTTTTCCTAATAATTGCTTTCATAACAATTTAAATTGTAATAATTAAAACTATAGGGCGTGGCTTAGCTTTCATTTTATTTGTTCTGTTTTAAAATTTAATGTTGACATCTGACAGCTAGCTTTATTTTTTTGGCATTAATTTGTTTTGGTTTTATAAAGAAGGTTAACCTCGATGAATAATTTCACTTAAAAATAATTTTTTCATTTGTAATAATTTATTTCTGCTACAATTTATAGTCCAGTAACAATTGTAAGTTTTTATAGTATCTCCAACTACCAGAGTTTGTAAACGGATAGGACATAGTAAGTTTTTCTCTTTGTTATTATATTTATTTTGTTGTCATTATTAATATAATATTTTTGTTATTGTCTATATTGGTAACTGTTTGTTGTGAGACAATAATAAATGTTTAATTTTTTTCCCTAAACCATTTTGTCTATTTATTTTAGAAAAGTCTCCTAACTTCTCTTTTGTGTTTTTTGGGACGGAAGAACCTTTTCATTTATCCAGCAGGAAGTTTTCTCGAAGCGGCGTTTATTTTAAATAGCTAGAGGTCCTTCTTGTTATTTTGCTTGTCAATTTGTCCAGGAGATTCATGTAAGTACCCCTTTGTTTCATTTTTGTAGTTGTCCAAATAAACCCTGAGCGCCGTTCGCATAAGTTTTGTTTATTTTGCTTGCCCTATCTCTAGCCCCGTAATTTCTGTCTCCAATTTTCAAGCCCCATAATAATACCCTATGTGGTAGGGAAAAAAAATTCGTTAAACCACAAATTATACATCTACCATTATTTATTATCATAGAGCTGTCTGTTCTAAATTAGTAATTCAATAAATTGACTTATTGAATAAATGTAAATAACTTTTAAATAATACTCTCGCGATCATAAAATCCGGGTCACCTTGAAAATCACCGATATTTCATTTTTAACGAGCTTTATCTTAAATAATAATAACACAAATACAAACTAATGCATGCTTCTGAGAATTGTTGCGGTTTCCTTTGTAACAAAGAATTCCAATAGTGCCGATTTCGCGGTAAAGTGCACACTTCCCAAAATGAATGCTACCTGTAACTCCGCTTGTTTTAAATGTCTCGTTTGTACTTCGACTTTCTGTTCAATTGTGTTTATTAGTGCCATTATTAGTGTTTATTTTTTGACAAAAATGCCTTTGACTGTTGTTGAAACGGTACAAATTGTTGCACTTGTGGAAGACGGTCACACTCAATGGCAAGTCGCAAGAACTGTTGGCTTAAGCCTTTCTACGGTTCAACGAGTGCTTCAACGCTTTCAGGAGGCAAGTTTGCTAACCAGGCGACCTGGCTCTGGACGACGAAGAACGACCAAGGCACCAGATGACCGTTTCCTTATGTTTCAGGCTTTACGAAACCGGACCTCAACTGCGGTTATGCATCAAAATCGTTTAGAGGAAGTACGAAATCGCAATTTTAGTATTGCAATAGTCAGAAGAAGACTTCGTTCTTCTTGACTATCTTCTCGGGTAATGGCTAGAGGACCGCCACTTCGCCGGGTGCTTCGAGTTGCACGACTAGTTTTTGCTCAACAATACGCGCATTAGGTAAATAATGATTGTAGCAAAGTGTTATTCTCAGATGAATCCCGTTTCTGCCTAACTGGATCCGATGGACATGTAAGAGTTTGGAGGAGAACCGGTGAACGATTTTCACAAGCTTGCATTGCTCCAAGAATGCTATTTGGTGGAGGCTCGGTCATGGCTTGGGGATGTATCTCTTCCGACTTCCACACAGAATTACCCTTCATCGAAAATGGGTCCCTAACTGCACGAAGGTACATTACGGATATTCCGGAAGAACATGTTATGCCCAACATGGCAGTACTTGAAGAAAACGCCGTTTTTATGCAGGACAACGTGCGACCGCACGTTGCCAAGATCAGTATGTAATACTTGGACGAAGTTGGAATTACGAGGGTACCCTGGCCAGCTAGGTCTCCGAATCTGAATCCCATCGAACATCTCTGGGACGATTTGAAAAAACGTATTCAAACCCATACACCTCCTCCTAACAACGCACAGGAGCTTAAGGATCTGTTAGTGAGAGAGTGGAACAACATACCACAACATGTAATCTGGAGAAAAATTGAGAGTATGCCCCGTGTCTGCAAGAGGTTATTAGAGCAAGGGGAGGCAATACACGATATTGGTCATTGAAATTTCACTGATTTTTTACCACATTCTGTATTTTCCATTTTTTTTTCGTATGTCTGTTTTATCAACAATTTGATTTGTTTTCTGTTTTTTGTTTCAATAAAAACAATAAAAAACCATTTTTTTTTTCAAAACAAACATTGATGACGAATAAAAAATACATTAGCCAAAAAAAAGGTTATTACTGCACCAGAGGCAACAATATTTAAGAAACTTGAAATTTTCAAGATTACCCGGATTTTATGATCGCTAGTGTATAACATATCTCATTCATTTCAACAATTTACACAATACCTACTTCCTAGTTTATTTGTTAGTATCTCTTCTCTCAAGAACTTTCTCTCTAATTGTTAAATAGTTACAATAGAACCGATGATCACCCGTCATCAGTTTACCAGGATAGTTTGAACTAAGTTTTTTAAAACACTAACTAATAATCCTTGTATTGGCATGTAGTATTTATTGGTTAGTTATTTATTTAATTTCAATTTACTAGATTGTTTTGTGTCACTTATTTTTACTTTGTCTGTTTTAATCAAGTTTTAAGTCATATTTAATAATCACAGACATATAATATTGGCATAATTGCTGTATTTTCTTTACCATACAGCACTCTAATAAGCGTTTTATAATTTCAGCATTTAGTTTACCATGTATCTTAAGACCCGAAGATGCATAGCAAATTATAATATGCGAAACCGCTCGTAGGTGGTAGAATAAATTGATTGTGAGTAAATCTTATTCTTATTTCTTTTAACTAGTTACGAAAAACCTCAACATCTGCTTAATAGGATTACCACAACTTGTGATAATTATGGTCTGAAGCTAAATACAACAAAGTCAAAGGTGATGATTGTCAGTGAAACGCCAATATAGCCAGAAGTGCTAGGAGCTTATGGAGAACAACTGCAGAGATCCAGCAGTATGACTTAGCTGGTTGTAATCTAATTGAGAACTGGGACATGAGCAAAGAAATTAGATGACGTATAGAGAAGGCTAAAGCTGCTATTTTTTAAGATAAAGAAATTCTTATGTGAAAAAAATGTCACTTTGAGACTTAAATTAGATTAATAAAATATTATGTGTTCTCTAGTCTTTTATATGGTGTTAAAGATTGAACTTTAACGGATACACTCTTGGGAAGCGTTAAAATGGGAAACTAAAATATTTTGGCCATGTTGGGAATCAACCAGAGAAATATAATATACTTCATTTAATGATACAAGCCAAGAGAGAAGGAAGAAGAGATCCAGGCCGAAGAAGATCGTCATGGCTTAGAAGCTCCTGGGAATGATTTTTAACAGATCTTCTGCATCCCTTTTTCGAGCTACCGTCAATAAAACTAGTATAGCCAATTTGATACCCTACGCACGATAGTCGAGCATGGCATAGGAAGAAAAAACGTGTAAGTGTAGGTGTTCTACACAAAAATATTTTGAAACTCATTCTTCTTCTTCTTCTTACGGTGCCTATCCGTTCCGGATGTTGGCGATCAACATGACTATCCTAATTTTGCTTGCTGCTATTCTGAATAGTCCGGTTGTAGATGTATTAAACCACTTTTTCAGGTTTTGAAGCCAAGATATTCTTCTTCTTTCTGGTCCTCTCTTTCCAAATACCTTGCCCTGAAGAATGGGTTGCAACAAGCCGTATCTCTGTTCATTCCTCATAACATGGCCAAGATATTCTAGTTTGCGCTCTTTGATGGTGTTAATAATCTCGCATTCCTTGCCTATTCTACGTAGGACCTCAACATTAGTCACAAGATCCACCCATGAAATTCTTAAAATACGTCTGTAACACCACATCTCGAATGCCTCGAGTTTTCTTAAAGAAGCTTCGGAAAATGTTTAGGCCTCTACTCCGTATAATAACGTAGAAAATACATAGCATCTAATGAGAGATATTTTGGTAGCAAGTGGTAAATCGTGACTTCTGAAAAGATACTTTATCATTATGAACGCCGATCTCGCTTTTCCTATGCGTTGTTTTATTTCACTGGAGTGATCGCATTGGCTGTTAATGTTGGTACCAAGGTATGTGTAGCTATCCACTCTGTCAATTGGATGTTGGTTAACCAAAAGCTGTGTATTTAATATTTCGCGCTTACTGACTACCATGTACTTTGATTTCTTCTTATTAAGATCAAGTCCGTGTTCTCTACTTATATCTGATATACGCGACATTATTCTTTGCAAACCGTCCAGACTATCGGCAAAAACTACTGCGTCGTCGGCATATCTAATGTTGTTTAGACGTATTCGGTTGACTAGTACGCCTTCTTGTAGTTCGCCTAGCGCTTGCTCGAAGATATATTCAGAGTATATATTAAATAAGACCGGGGACAGAATGCATCCTTGCCTCACTCCTCTATCTATGGAGACTGCCTCTGTCAATTGGTCATCCACTTTAATATTGGCTGTTTGGTTGTAATATAAATGAAACTCATAGTATATCAAATATATACAGAAGATCTACTAAATTACAATCCATATTTGGTAGACACTTTAATAGTCAATCGATACCTTCACAATTCGGTAAAAAAAATATTAAATACTCAACAATCAACAGCCTGATACTTCAAGTACAGGATTGTAACTACTTTGAAGACTGATGGTAGAAAAATAATCGTCGCTATTAAAATTAACATTTTCTTTATTTCTTCTTTTTCTTTATTTCTTTAAAAGAAAAGTTTTCATGGAAAACATTTTCCATGCTTTAATCGTTACCGTCTATGTCACGCTGACAATTTGGATATTATATTTTATTTTAAATGTTCAACTCAACACGAGCAGCAATAAAAGGTATTCTGTCATTTCATAACGTTTATTTAAATTTGTTGTGTTTATATAAAATACGTCCCCATTTCAACTTCCTAGATAACATTTTTCATCAGGATGAGTAGAGCCGACTTTATCTAAAGAAATGTACAATATACATTCGCCAAGGACGAGAATCGTCACGTTTTCTTGTTGAATACTTATAAGAGAGCAAAAAGCCATTACTGAGTTCGTGGCGAATAATTTGGGGTAAAGTTCACTTTGTACTGGGAGCGTTGCTCCGCTAATTGAATTTTTGATAGTTAAGAAGGGTCGATAAGTAGATAAGGGATGTTGAGTGTAATTATTTTTCTTCTTTATGAGAGCAGATAATTGGAAAAACTCATTACAACCGTCAAGGTAAAATTTATAAGAAGATCAATTAGAAATAACTTGAAAAGTCAAGACAGGCAATAAAAGAAAGGAAAGATAAATTACTAAAATAGTCTTTGTAGCGTTAATCCTATTAAAATGTATAAGAAGATAATATGTTTATTACATGAAATATGATTTAAATAGTTTTTGCGAAATTTTTTAAATATTTTTTTTCAATTTTACCTAAAATAGTAAAATATTGATTTTACTCGAGAGATTTTTCGAAAAACAAGACTAGATTTTATTTAATATAGTGCTATGGAAAAAATCGTAATTGAGGTAGTCAATGGAATCACATAAATATACGGCCCATGACAATTTTAATTTGTCATGGTCAACGGAAAGGTATTTTTAACAAACAAAATATTTCTAACAAACAACATTGAGACAATTAAGTAAAAAGTAATATCAATTAATAACTAATATTTTCCATATAGATATAAAAGTAAACAGCTAAGTAGTTGTAAAATATTGTTAACAAGTTTTTAACTAAATAGTGTGCCAATTAAACGTACATAATCAAATTATGTTTGTACTCCAGTCGTCAAGAGACGAAAATACCACTGAACCTCTAAAACTCATACGAACAATCTGAATTTTACTAAGAATGCCAAGTTTGAGACCTTCAAAAATATGCAAGTAAGTTTACCACTCCTACCTCAGGCTTCTTTTATAACCCCCTCGTAGGAACGGAGCGAAAAAAAATCGATTTACCAAGAATCTGTACGCCGTAGAAAAAGGTTTAAATAAAAAATGTAGGTGAGATAATTTTAAATAGAAATGTTTTTTTTTTATTTAAACAGGGAATTTACATCAACCACCAAGGGTTATTAGTGGGGGGACATACACAGTAGTACATTTTGATAAATTAAAGTTTATTATAAATGTTTATGTTTCTTAGAAACTGCAATAAATCCGAGATATTTGTCGTAAGCGCACTTCTCAGGTTTCCACTAATTCCTCGGCATGTTCTCTGAGGTTGGAACTGCGGGCAGTCGATTATCAGATGCTTCACGGTGAGTTGAGTAGAGCAGTAGGTACAAATCGGAGCTGGTTCTTTATTTAGAAGGTGTTGGTGTGTTAGTATTTTGTGGCCGATTCGAAGACGATTTACGATTACTTGATCTCTTCTTTTTTCTTGTTGTGGTAGGCTGGCGTCTACTCGAGGCTTTATTGTTTTCAATTTAGAGTCTGTTGCGTCTCAGGTTGCTTGCCATAAATTTATTATATGATTCATGGACTGTCGTTTATGGTCGGTAGGGGGATATTTAGTCATTTCTGGATCATTTTCATTTCTGATGCATTTTAATGCCAATTAATCAACTTCCTCGTTGCATTTAATGACAATGTGTGAAGGTATCCAAATAAATGTAACCTTTTTATTTATATGGTGTAGTGCATAAGTTCATTTCTTATATTTTGTGCAATAGGATGGCTAGGGAAAAGTTGATTGAATCTGTGATGATTAAAATATTATTTTCAGTCGTCGAAGAGGAGTTTTTGATAGCTTCTAATATCGCTGTTGTTTCCCCGGTGTAAATGCTGCAGTACTGTGGAATTCTAATGGCATATTTGTAATTTTTATTTGTGAAGGCTGCGGCATGGCCATTTTCAGTTTTTGATGCATCTGTATATATTATGTGGTGGTTTGGATACTTCTCCATAATTTCTTTGAATGCATTAATGATAAGGTTAGGATTTGTGGTGTTTTTTGGGTACTGTGTTAAAGTTAGATCGGTAATAGGTAAGGGGTAAGCCATGGAGGGAAGTCTAATTTTGTGGTTATGCATAATTTGAATTCATTGCAATTGAATCACTTTTGATTGATTCTTTCCCTGAAGGGTTTGTCTTTATATTGTTTGTTTCTATACAAATTGGATGTAGGTGCTTTAATAATCCCAGAATATATTGGGTGCTTTTTATTGGAAGATATTCTTGCTGCATAATTTAAACTAAGTAGATGTCGTCTTAGATGTAAAGGGGGTTCTCTTGACATTACTTGTAAGCTACGTACAGGACTGGTTCTGAAAGCACCGACGGCTAATCTTAAAGCTGTTGTTTGAATTTTGTTAAGGTTTTTTAGGAACGTTTTATTTGCTGTATCGTAGCATATTGGACTGTAGTCCAGTTTACTGCGAATAATTAATTTGTAGAGGTACAGAAATGTTTATTAGCACTTTTTGTGTAAAATGAATCGCTCTTTCTGAAACAACGGTCGAAGCGACTAGAGATTTTGAATGTAAGTTACTCGAGCGGAATTAATTTTAAATAAAATTTTTATCAACATGACGGTAAAAATTCGATATCTTTTGATCAGAGTGTCCTCCCATTGACAAAAATCATATTGCATTTTAAAGGTGAAAAGTGTAGCTTTCGTGTGAGATTTTTGTGGTTTGCCGCAAAGGAAGTCAGTTTTTATAAAGGTGTTAAACAAATAAACGTACCGTGGTTTTTGCCATTTTTGCCATTTTTTTATGATTCTCATGAGAATAATAAAACTTATCACTTTCATTGATGGCTATATAGAATTTTCATTATTAGAGCCTAATTTTTGATAACATATGGCATGAAATTTTGGTTTTGAGTTTTGGTAATAAATGAAAGGCATTTGAAATAGGCGTAAAAAACACTGGACACACACATTGAAAACGATATAAAATATTTAAAACAGCTTGTTTTTAACTTATCATTATCATCAGGGCTTTTCATACCGGGTGGAATGTTTGCCGCTTTTACTAAGAGCTCTCTGATTCCACTTGTATGTTGTCAAAGTTTGTTGTATGACTTGGCTTTCGTTACAATTTTCTTCCACTCATTTCGATATGTGTATAGTTCCCTCCAGTTTCTCACTTCCAGAATTTTGATATCTCTCATTACCTGATCCTCCCATCTCTCTTTGGGTCTTCCCCTTGGTCTTTCAGTTGCTAGTTTCCATCTGGTGATCTTCTTAATCAGTAGGTCGCTTTTCCTTTTCCCTTCATTATGTCTTTTAGTTCATGGTTCATTCTTCTTCTCATTTCTTCGTTGTCCATTCTTATCGGGCCCATAATCCGTCTGAGAATTTTCCTTTCGAAAATTCTCAACTTTTCTTCATCTATTTCCGTGAGGCACAACGTCTCAGCTGCGTACGTAACTACTGGTCTGATTACAACTCTGTATATTTTTAGTTTTGTATTTCTAAAAAAGTTCTTGTCATTCATGAGCCTATGATATCTCTGGTATGTTTTGTTGCCTGCTAGTATTCGTTTCGGTACTTCTTCACTTCTCTTGTTTTGGGTATTCACTATTACTCCCAAATATTTAAATTGTTGGACCCTTTCAAAAGTGTTGTTTTCTATTTTGATTTCTCTCATCCTGTTATCTTCTCTTCTAGAGCAGAGTAGATATTTTGTTTTTCATTCGTTAATTTCTAGACTTTTGCTACGATTGTTACTGTTTCTTTTAATCGTTTCTTGTCTCTTCCCATAAGAACTAAATCATCTGCATACGCAACTATTTGTGTTGAGGAGTGGGCTATAGTTCCTTTAATTTTTCTGGCCTTGACTGTTCCTTCTACTGCTTTGTTAAATAATTTGGTTGACAGGGAATCGCCTTGCTGCACTCCTGTTCTATTGCAATTGGTTTTGTGCTACCTTCTTCTGTTGTTACTTTAGTTCGAGCTCCATCCATGGTCATTTTTGTTAATCTGATTAATTTTGCTGGTATATCTTGAGTTTCCATTTCAATAAATAATTTATTTCTTCCAATACAGTCAAAGGCTTGTCTGAAGTCTACGAAGAGGATGTGGAATTCTATTCTATGTTGTATTCGTGGCATTTTTCGATTGTTTGTTTAACTATGTGGATCGCATCTGTAGTAGATTTCTGTGGATCCTTGCTGGTAGTCCCCAATTTTTTTCTCTATGAATTGAGTGAGTTTTTGCTTGATGAGGGCTGTTAGAATTTTAAATGTTGTGCTCAGTAGAGATATTGCTATAGTTGTTGAAGTTTGTTACTTCTCCTTTCTTAAATATTGGTATAATTTTGCCTTATTTTCAATCCTCGGGCATTTCTTCTGCTTCCTATATTCCAACTATTAGGTTAGAGATGCTTGTTAATAACTTTTCCCCTCCGTTTTTAATCAGCTCATTGGCAATTTCATCTGGGCCGGGTGTCCTTTTCTGTTTTATTTTTTGAATGATGTCTAAATATTCATCATATGTTGGTATCCCTATTTCATTATCTCTAATTTCTTCCATTACCCTTACTTCCTCTTCCAGGCTTCCTTTGCATCAATATAGTTCTGTGAAGTGTATTTCCCATGATTTCTTGTCAATTTTAACTACTGGTCTGCCTTTTCTTTGTTGAGCTTTTAGGTATCCAAATAGTTTGGCGCTGTCTTTACTATTCTTTTCTAGGTCCTTTCATAGCTCTTCCATCTACAGTTTTTTTGTTCTTGCAACAATTATCCGCTGCTTTATTTTTTTCTTTATATTCGTTTCGATGTTATTCTTCTTTGGTTAGTATCCATTTATCTCTTGCCTGGTTTTTCTGTTTGATTTTGATTTCGCATTCTTCGCTCTCCTTCTTTTTATTTCCCTATTTTCTAGCACCTCTTCAGTTGAATTCAAAATGTATTCTTTTATATTTTTCCATATATCCTGTGTTATATGCTTCTGTTAGATTTTCCTTTAGGGTTGTGTTGGAGAACAATAATCTCCAACCAAATAATTATATTTCAAAACAAATAAAAATATTTCCGCCGCATCGGTTACCTAAATAAATCCCTTGTCTGCATTGACTTATTTCTTAGAATGTTAATCTCCGCCCATATTGACCTTAAACCGGTAGATCCTTCAAAATACATAGGCAAGTATTTCGGAGGGGCCAGGGGAAGCCGGTGAATTAGCGATCGTCGTAGGGCTTAGACCTACTTTTCAAGTTTCGGAGAGTTTTTCTCCACGTTCGCAAGCGCAAGTTACGCAAGATATCGGGAACCCGTAATGTGAAGTGTTATGGTGTTTTCGTTTGTAAACTGTAATTTTCTAATTAGGTTCCTTACGATTAGTTATTCACTCACAGTTTATAAGTTTTTATTTCTTGTCCTTTTTCAATTGCAGTTCTAGCTAAACAAGTTATTGTTTTATTTCACTCTATCAATCTATTCAACAGGCCAGACTAAATCACATTTAAGAGTCCATTTAAGTTTCTATTACTGAGCATTCGAAGGCTAGCGGAACAATTGGACTTACAGCAAGTACAAACCGCTAAAAGAGACACTGTTAGCAAACAAGACTCTCCCTGAAAGGATCCGGCATCCCTCCAGGTTGTCTCATGTTGTTCTCTTAGTTTCTATACTCTTAACTTCTCCAGATTCCATCTCCTTTTGTTTTGTCTTGTTCTCTCTGCTTTAATTATCTTAATTTTGATTTCTCCTATTACTAGAAAATGGTCTGTGTCTGCGTTTGCTCCTCTATATGATATGACATCGTGCATTATTGATTTTAATTTTTTGGATATTAGTATGTGATCTATCTGATTGCCATCTGTTGTGCCAGGTATCAACCATGTTACTTTATGCTGTCTTGTATGCATGAAGTTTGTACTTATAATGTAACTGTTTGTTATTGCTGCTAGTTGGCATAATTTTCTTCCGTTATCGTTTATTTCGACATGGATGGTTTCTTTCCCTGCTGCTTCCTTATACTGGTTTTCTTTGTCTCCTTTTGCATTGAAGTCACCAACCTTTAGTCCTATATTATTTCTGGGTAACCATTCATATAATTATTCTTCCAGTTGTTCATATAATTCAATTTTATTATTTTCTGGTGTATTTTCTGTGGGTGCATATATGTTTATAATTGTCATATTGGCTTGTTTTTGTTCTATTTTTATATATTACATTCGTCCATTTATCGCTTTAAATTCTATAACTTTGTCCCTAATCTTATTGTTAACCATGAATGCTGTGCCGTTTTTCCCTTGCTTGTTTTCTCCCGAGTAGTATATTGTGTAGTTTTTCTTTTTCATATTTCGTTTTCCTTTTCGTCGTACTTCTTGTAGTGCTAGTATGTCTATTCTGTATCTTTGCATTTCTCTTTCTACCTCTTCCATTTTTCCTGGTCTTAATAATGTTTGAACGTTTCAGGTTCCTACTTTTACTCTATTTTTTCTTCTTGTTTTTTCTTTTTCTATCTCTTTTTCTTATGTTTCATTTGTTGTTGTTTCGTCATCTAGTTTTCATTCGTTTTCTTTAAAGCCTCTTTACATTCCATAGACGCGTTTTCCATATTCGTTTGCCGGGATGTTTTAGTAATACTGGTCGTTTGTTCTTTACTATGTGCTACTTTTAAATACGATCCCAGTTTTTTGGCTTTGTGCCAATATTATTTGCGGTCTTGGTTATTTTCGCCATATTTTCTGATTTATTTTCGTCATCCCCTGGTTATCTTTCAGTATATGTTCTTCCTCTGGGTTTTCCTTGAGGTGTTTTAGTATTCATCGTTTCGCTTTGTATCTTCTTATATCCTAAGCTTTCTACAGTATATATTTTGTCGTCTATTTTTAGCTTATTATAATTTAGCAAATCCTTCTGACCCCTTTCTCTTGCTTCTTTTAAGTGTTGTTTCAGTATTTTTCTCTGGTCTTGTATCTCCTTGGAATAATCTTCACTTAGGAAAATATCAGTTCCTTAGATAAATGTGTTTTCGATTGGTTCAATATTTCTGTTCTTTTGGAACCGCTTTTAAGTTCCAGTAGTATAAGGTCTCGGTAACTGTCGTAGGAGATCTCTTTGGCTACCGACGCGTTTTATATATATTATGTCTGTGTGTTCATTTAGTCGGACTTGGATTTTAATTACCATATTTTTTACACTATTTATCATATTATTTTCTCTTTCACCTTCTTTCTCTGTTATACCATATACTATAATATTTGTCTTTCTTACTTCTCTTTCTAGATCTTCTTTTCTTTTTTCGTGTAATTTATTTTCTATTTTTAATGCTATATTTTCAGCTTTTAATTCTGCGATCTCCAGTTTCATAAGCTGTAAATCATTTTGCACTTCAATTAGTTTTTGTTTTATTTTTATACCTCTATTATCCATACAATCTAATTTTTCACTCATCTTTTTCATCATTTCCCCCATTTTTTTTTTGTCAACTATAGATTCTTTTTCTAAATCTCTAGGATAGCGTTAAAAGCTTTCTCACCTCGACGGTTCGGAAGACTTTGCTTTTATCCAATCTTAGAGATTAGGAGTTAACTATTTTTGACACACTTACTTCCGCAGATGTCTCCCAAAGTCCGGCAACGTCGCCGTTTATCTGTCTGTATTCCGTGTTCTGAGTGATCCTTAACTGTCAATTGTCAAATTTGTCAAACTGAAATTTTTGCTTACTTTTTAGTTGTTTACGCTAATTTATTATGTGTAGTTACAGTTTTACTTGTGGATTTCTATTCACAGCACTATTAATTTATAACCACTGTTTTTTGACTTATCCTTGGAGCGAAATAATTTTGACGTGTTTCCAATCACACGCACTGTTGCCAAGGTTGTTGCTTTTTATTACTTAAGTAATATTTTTGAAACTACGCAACAACACAATTTTAGCTACAAATTCCACCTAATACTGTCCTTGTGAAAGCATTTCCCGCGACGTGTGATCTTTGTAATATTAAAGTTTCATATTTTAAATGCCACTTATTATTTGTATTATTTTGTATGCTGCCTTTTTACTAATTTCAAGATTCCGTAAAATATTATTAGTTACATTCGCTTGTCCTCCCGCTATTCTCAAAAGACTATATTGGGCTACTTACGAAGCGTATACCGAGTCAGTATATTATTTGATTGTCAGTAAGACGCTGAATAGGTGTTTAATTTACAGTATTCACAGTATTCACAGTACGTGCGACAGTCGCACAACACTGCGCACAAGTAGCAGAGGATGGTTTTAGTTGGTGGGTACGATAGCAGATACCTGAATCTTTGGAACTGTTATCTTTAGTACTTTAAATTAAACTAAAACCCAAATTTTAAGTACTCAAAATGGAGGTAGCATAAAAGAAAATTTCTGTACCCAACCAACCCCCCCACCAGGAAAATTATAGGTGCGCCACTGGTAATATAAGGTATTACTATACAAAAAATAAAGTTATTATCGACACTCAACAATAGTTAAACAAATGGAGAATCAGGTTCAATGGAAGTAAATCCAACAACGTAATTTTTACAACCCAAAGGAGGATATTCTTATTTTTACACTTTATAATCACGATATACCATAGGTGATGGCATAAACTACCTTGATATTCACTATCCTAATTTACTTGACAAAATCATATTTTTATTAAACTAAACAATGTGGACTAAAATTAGCGTAACTTTTGGCCTAATTTGTAATTTATTGCGTTGTTATTAAGGCCATTGTATTTAACCTTGAGAAACTGACAAATTGTTCAATATTAGATGATGTGTGTAACCCAACCGTGGGGATTCGGGATTCGGGATTCCGGATTCGTTGTAATAAATTATTTATATATAAATTATATATGTATATCAAAAACACCATTGAATGAATATTTTAGTGGAAGTTGTTGAAATTTTTCAAGATTATATATTGCGGTAGATTATCTTGCGAAATATGGTTAGTTTCTTAGGAGTAAATAAAATGTTCTTATTTAATTTTTTTTTCTTCCCAATATTGTAATAAGGATCCTCAATACCACAGTCATTTACTGCTACATTTTTGTAAGTTTTGTACGTGAAGAAATAAAATTATATGTAGTGTTAAGTAGCTAGAGTGTTAAAAAGTTCACTCTAATTCTAGTGCGGTACATACCATACTCAAAGTTTGTTTTTTTATAACTTAGCAAATTATCTGCAAAGTTAAATTGAAAGCCTACGACAATCAAAAAAATAAACATAAGTTATTCAGGCTTAAACTCTGACCTAAATTGAATAAATTGAAAAGACGAATACGCTAAATTACTCTAAAATTATACTTCCCTGGAACTTTAAAGCGTCTGTTCCCTGTACGCTCTTAAATTTGCCAATTTAAATAATTTAGTTTCGTCGAATAATTTAAAAAAGTCCCGTCGAAGCTAACGAACAAAATAAGTATACAATAAACTTACCCCAAATTATTCGCAACCAAATCGTTAATGGCATTCGCTCCCTTATAAGTATTCACAACATAAAAGTGGGCCGTGACCCGCTCTTCTTCAGAACTTTCAGAGCCTCCTGATTCATCCAAAAAGGTGTTACCACGGAAAACTATTCCGCAAGAGGCAACATTCTCTTCGATACTCACTTCTCTCTCCATCATATCCAACGGGGAACAAAAGACCGTGCAACTCGCAAGAGTTATAACAATCGACCGGATTAGTTTTGTAGGAAATAGGGTCAAAGCAGGCATTGTCTATTGTCTTTTTGCTGTTTTCTTTCTTGTCCTTTAGAGGTTTTAAGAAAGCTTTAAGAAATCGAACAACGACATTTTTGGTGGCAATAGTCTTTTAAGTTTGTTGTACGCGCTTCAGTTGAGTTGTTCATTTTTGTAGTATAGGGTAACAATCCTGAAAAAAAAAATTGATTATAATTTTTTCAGCAACAATAATCCAATAAATAGGGTCAATTAAAGCATTTCAATATTTTTTAAATTTCCTTTACATATATATTTCCTTTATTTGTATATAAATATATATGTTACGGTCAATGTGATAAGTCCGGTCTGTATTAATAATAACTGGTAAATATTAATAATAACCTTAGCAGTTGGTTGATGTGATTAATAATGCCTTTATAATTAGATTAACCGATTATTATTAATACTATCCTAACAGCTCTGGTAAATGTAATAAAACGAATTTTGGGCTTCGCTACTGTTTATTTATGAAATTTGGTAATAAAGTAACACTTACACAGAACTTATTAATCAAAAAACCTAACTAGACATGTAATAAGTAAAAACAGACTGGATTTGATAATAAAGATAAACACCTAAACATAATTAATCAATCCAAAAAACCTAACTAGACTTGTATTTGGTAACAAACAAGTTAAAAATAGACTTGTATTAGGTAACAAAGTTAAAACACTTAAACAACATTTATCAATAAAAAAACCTAACTAGACATGTAATAAGTAAAAACAGTTAAAACACTTGAGGGGAAAGGCGCAAAATGTCTCCTGTCAAAATTTTCAATGCGTTTTAAATGTATTCATTTTTTTGAAATCTTGAAAAAACTAATAAGTATTTTTAAAAAAATTTAACGCAGAAAGAAAGATTACGTTATTACCGAGGGCCTCAAGTCCATCAGACTAAATAAAAAGTTTCTTTTGGATGAAATATTTGTAATTAGAGATCACTGTAACTTATTAAAATAAATATTATAGAAGTTTTCAGGGACTTTCGGCCCTCGGTAATTATGTAGTCTTTTATTTTGCCTTTAAATTTTTCAAAAATATTTATTAGTGTTCTTAAGATTCGAAAAAAATAAATACATTTAAAACACATTGAACATTTTGTCAGGCGACATTTTGCGCCTATGCCCTTAAACAAAATTATCAATCAAAAATCCATACTAGACATGTAATAAGTATTAACAAACTCGTATTTTGGCAATACATTTACACAGTTAAATAGAACTTATCAATCAAAAAACCTAACTATACTAAATTTGCAATCAAGATGCAGTAGAAATTTACAATGTATAAACTTTGGAAATCATGATTTGAGATTTACAATGTATACGGGTACATTGTATATTATAATTCAATCACAATACCTAACTAGACATGTAATGAGTAAAAACAGACTCGTATCAGGTTTGTTAAATATTAAAACATAATTTTATCAATCAAAAATCCCAACTAGACATAAGTAAAAACAGACTCGTATTTTCGTAATAGATTTATGTCTGGTTGCACCAACAAATCTTGAGCTCCAGTATAGCCAAGATCAGCTTATAGATAGAGCCGTAACTTTGCACCATAATTTTTATCGATCCATTGCACGTAGCAATCCATTCTGACAAACTGAAAATTGATCTAAAACTCAAAGGTGTAACGCGTACGTATCGTAAGCCGAGCTTAAGGCACGTCTTAAACTTAAGATCTGTTGGTGCAACCAAGACTAAAACACTTATCAATCAAACAGAACTTATCAATCAAAAAACCTAACTAAACATGTAATAAGTAGAAACAGACTTGTATCAGGCAATAAAGTTAAACATTTAAACATTAATTTATCAATCAAAAATCCCAACTAGACATGTATTAAATCAAGACAGACTCGTATTAGGTAATAAATTTAAACATTTAAACATAATTTATCAAGTAAAAACAAACTAGTACATACGCATTAGGCGTAGTGGTGCCTAGCTTATACAGCCTTTCATTTTTAATAGAAATAATAATGGCAATAATATTTCGGCTATCGGCCTTAGCTCTATCAACTTCTGGAATTCGCACTCTTTCACCTACTTTTGCAACAGGGAATCTATCATTAGAATGCTTTAACATTCTGTCAGCTTGTTTTATAAGTGACTGTTTAGCAAGATCTTTTTCGTGTCCCTCATTTTCTTCAACTCCAATTGTCTTGTCTTTCCCATTGTCATTGTCTTCCCCATTGACAGCAACTATTGCACATGCATTATATTCTATTGGGCTGTTAGCGTTACCAGGATATTCAACATCCGCTAATTGTGAATCCTCGGTTATACTGTTAACATCCAAATTACCACGGTGCTTTGCTCCATCATCAGCATCATTGGACTCATCTGCTAATCTTGCTTCTAAATCTTCTTCGCTTCTAATTTCAGTTAAAGTACCAGCAGGTAAGAATGTTTTTAATCATACTTTATCCTTACAACCGAATAGTGCTTCGTATGGACTACAACTAATGCCGAAATGGTAAGCTCTGTTTTTTATAAATTTGATGAACTTTGTGCCTTCCGACCACTGACTCGTTTTGTTTGTTTCCAGTCATGTGGCCAACATTTTTTCGATATCTTGGTTCGCTCTCTCTACCGAACCTTGTGATTGGCTGTGTCTGGGGTTTCCGTGGACAATTTTCAGTTCGTCCCACATCTTCAATAAACTTATTTGCGAATTCTCGACCATTATCACTGTGTAAAATGTGTGAAGCTCCAAATATGGCAAACACTTCCAACAAATGGCACGCAACTTCTTCGGCACGCTTGGTTTTTAATGCTCTGAGCTGGACAAATTTGGTAAGATGATCTTGATAGACCATAATAAATTCATAGTCACCATCCGCTTGTGACTGCATGTCAATAAGATCGACTTGACATCTCGAATTAAATGCACTACTTAAAACTGGCTTCACAACGAGTCCTTTTTTTTTTTAAAATACTCATTTTCTTTTGACACAGTACACAAAGATTCAAGTAAGCCTTAACAAACTCCACCGTGATGTTATTATATTTCGTCTTAACTTCTTTTATCATTTTGTTGCGGCCCCCATGTCCAATTGAAATATGAGTCTCGTGAATGATATCGAAAATTTCCTTTATAAATACATAATAAACAACAGGATCTCTGTCGTTTTTTACTGGCACAACAAGTTTCTCGACATTACCAATTTTAACAATATCAAACCGTGATAACCGTTGATATTCTTCAGGTGTTTTGTGAGAAGTCTTGTCTTTGGTTGTTTGGTTGTTTTTTTTTGCGTAATATTCATCTTTGGTGAATAACTGATGATTGTTTCCTTTTCCAGATTAAGGCGTATCAATTTGATCGCTAAATCGTGCTTTCATGGACTCGAAATCACTCATTGTAAAAAAAGGTATGCACAGAACACTCGAAACTTCACACCGCTTGTTCAACTAAACAAAAATATTTTACGACACAGAACCGCTTCCGACTACAGATTTACTATCACTGTGGTAATACGCGCACCTTAGTTTAACATTGGTATGTCGCAGTGAATAATACACTTACTTCTCTCCACCCTGCAAACTTCTAAGAACTTATTGGTATTCAACATTTATTACGTTTACCATTTGAATATGGGATTTATTAATAATAACCGGGCAATGTGATTATTTCTGGTATATTTATTACTTTTACCTAGCTATTCGGGTTGTATTAATAATAACCGGTTATTATTAATAATTCTCATTTAATCATATTTACCGTAACATATATATATATATATATATATATATATATATATATATATATATATATATATATATATATATATATAAATATATATATATATATATATATATATATATATATATATATATATATATATATATATATATATATTGTTATGATGTGTTGTTTGTTTGAATGATGAGCAATGAGTATTTTTAATAATATAATATATAGGGTTTTTATCGCGGTTCTCAAAGAATTAGCTTGTAAGTACTTTTTTAAATTATCTTTATTATAACTATTATGAAACACACATATATATCTAACCTAGCCAATGTAAATTTAAAATAAACTATCTTTAAATTGATATTCTTATAAAACTAATTAAATTCTATAGACAATGTAAAATTTAAACAAACTATCTTCAAAATTGAAATTGTTATGACACTAACTAAATTATATTAACAAAATTTTATACCTTTCTTTCACTGAATGCCTAAATGAACTGTTTTCCACTATATAGATTCTAATCACCACTGAATGTCTTCGTACTTCGGTTATCCTTGTTTTTGTGAAATTACTTTTTCCAATTATCAGCTTCTACCAATTTAAGATATAGTTTTCTTCACCAGCATTTATACACCACCAGCAAACACCATTTATATTTATTCTTCTTTTCAATATACCAATATCCAATTATTATAAGTTGATTTATACTAATCTCCAATCATAATATAATTTTAATTCCTTCCAATGTCCATCCAATATTCTTCTAATATACTTTTATAATCTTCAATAATTATTTGTGTATAATTATAAATGTGCATTAAATATATGCATAATTTTTAATCTTCATTTAACTCACTATATTAAACAATTGGACTATCTCCAACTAACTTTCATATTTCTTATTAAACTGCTTGACTGACTTACTAAAACTGTGAACAATTGACTTCACTAACTAATCTACTAACTTTCATAATAAACTGCTTGACTTCTGACTAAAACTCTTGAATCCAAATCACGGGTATTTATATCTTTTTTGGATATTCCAGAACCATCTGGTAAGAAATCATGTTCTATTTAGTTCTATTAAATACTTGTCTGAATTTTCTGGAACAAACCATTTCGCAAACATGGCCATCTCCGGAGATCCAGAGAATTCCATTCTTTTCTATTAATAATTTTGTTTACATTTAGGCTTTTCAGATCAGAATATATAATTAAATTAGTAACTTAACATTCTAATTTAATAAAATACACATTTCAAACAATATATTATTATAACCCCACTTTATATTCCTAAAAATTTCCTAAAATGTCACTGGGAGACAGAGTTTGTATAGTTGGTTGCCTAGTCACATGGCTCACTCAAACATATCTACCACATTACAATTACTAAAATACAACTTTTTACAATTATTATATGCTAATTTATTAAAAATGCCCTCACATAAATATATTTATTATAAAATTCTCTAGTATATAACTTTAAAATAACTCTTTAAAATAATCAAATACTTTTTTATATCTAATATTATGTAGTATATAACTTATAAATTATTTTCTATAAACCCCAATCGTATCAATACCCCAAAATAATATTTAAAATAAATAATTTACTTATTATTTTTTTAAATATTAATTTTCTCATACCTTATTAAATTTAATAAATCAATTTTTTTTTTTTTAAATGTGTTAAATACATCCCTGTTCGCTGTCTATATCAAAGCAGAGAACAACGGAGCACAGTTCGGCTATTCTATGGTCAAACTGTCATGTCAAATGAAGCAATGGATGCTATATCAGAGAATAAAATATAACCTTAATTAAAAATATAATCTATATTGTGTTCTGTTTATTTATAGACAAAATCTAGGAATTATTTCCATTCAAAATAACTTTCATCAATATAAATTGGTAAGTTTTTTCACTTTATTATATTAGAAAGACATTTTTATAGCAATTATAGTATCAATTTTGTGTCTAACCCCAAATTATGATTTTTAGGGTACAAATTAATTTCCATATATACAAAATTCAACAAGTATGATGTCAAATTGATTCAAAATAATGAAATCTACCATCTACCATTTAACAAATCAAGTCTATTGAATAAAATGGATATATCAGTAAGTTATTAGTGTTATTATATTTGTGTTAAAGGTATAGAAATCATTATTCAATCTCTTCATGATATTGAAAAATGTCGTTGATATGAAATATGCCTCTTAGTCTGTTCTCTGCATCTATTAACACATAACTATTTAGTCCATTCTGATTTTCAATTGTATATGGACCTTCAAACATTGGTTGTAATTTCTTACAACGGTTTTCTTTAACATTACTTTTTCTAAGTGAACGAATTAACACTAGGTCTCCTTTTTGAAATGTGATTGGTTTTTTTATATTTCGATTTTGTCTTCTGATATATTTTTCAGCTTTCCTCCTAATTCGGTTATTCACTTTCTGCATTACTTGTTCTAACATATCCTGATTATATTCACTAATCCACTTTCTGTTTCCTATATGGCCAAACATTAAATATTCTGGTACTTCCTCTGTATTCAAATTATGTGTATTATTTAAAAAATACTCTACTTGTGGTATATGTTGCTGCCAAGTTTCGTGTTGATTTTGGCACAGTATCCTTAAATATTTTATAACTTCTTTAATATATCTTTCTGCAGGATTTGCCTGAGGATGTCTGATACTTGTAAAATGAATGTTGATTCCCTTTTTCTCACAAAATGTCCGAAATTTTTGGTTGTTAAAATATGTAGCATTATCTATTATGCAATTTCTAAATGGTCCTATTTCTTCGAAAAATTGATTAATATATAATTTTAATGTTTTAACATTTGTTCTGGAGCAGGGATATAGTTTAATAAATTTTGTATATAAATCAACTATCACTAGTATATGCTTTTTTCCTGTTGGACTGAGAACTAAATTTGAAATAAAATCCATGGAAACTGTATTTAGTTTTTCATATACAACATTAGATTTATATGTGTTCTGGTTTTTGAAATTCTTTTCTTTGTTTAGTTGACATATTGGGCATTGGGTAGTAATTTCTTTTGCTATACTTATGTCATTCTTTGCAAAATAATTGTCCCTAAATAGCATCCATAGCTTTCTTGAACCAATATGCATATAATCGTTATGTAAATTTTTCAATATTTTCTTTGCTAAAGTTCTAGTTATTACATATACTTCTATGCCATTTATTATTTTATAATATACTCCATCTTTCCTAAGGACTTTTTGTTTTTCACTCAAATTGATCTGATCTCTTATAATTTCTTCTTTAGAATATAATCCAGTACTTTCTACTAATTGATTTAATCCAATTTTTATTGTTCGCTGCCCTTTTTGTGGTGTATTTTCTAACCTTGATAAAGCATCTGCCACTATATTGGATTTTCCAGAAATGTATTTGATTTCAAAGCAGTATTCACTAAGTATTAGACTCCACCTATGTATTCTACTGTTTCCATATTTGTTATTTAATATAGACGTTAAAGCTTGGTGATCTGTTTCTATTGTAAATTCATTACCCAACAAATAAAATCTTAATTTTGTGACACAGTGTATTATACTTGCTAGTTCTAATTCTGAAACTGAGTAACCCTTTTCATGTGGCTTTGTAATTCTTGAAATGAATTGTATTGGGTATTCGACCCCATCATGTATTTGTAATAATACCCCTGATAATCTCTCTATTGATGCATCTGTTCTTAATATGAATGGCTGTGTGTAGTCAGGATAGTATATTTTCAAATTTGACAGAAAAATGTTTTTAATTTCTTGGAATGCTAGTTGTCTTCTCTGATCCCATCTCCATTTTACACCTTTTCTCAGTAGTTCAAGTAATGGAATTTCTTTTATACTTAGATCTGGTATCATCCTTTTATAATAATTAATTATTCCAATAAATCCTCTTAAAGTTCTTAAATTGTGTGGTGTTTTATATTCCTGAATGACTTGTGTCCGTTCTGGATCCATTTCGATTCCCTTAGTGTTAAGTTTATAACCTAGATATATGACTTCTTTTTGAAAAAATGTACATTTTTCTTGATTTATTTTTAGTCCAACTTTGTCTAATCTATTTATTATAGTTTTTAGGTGTTTCTCATGATCTTCAGCCGTTTTAGAAAAAATTAATATATCATCAATGTAGTGAATTACAAAATGTTCATATTGATCCAAAATATCATGAAGACATCTACATAGAGCACTGCAAGATGATTGAAGTCCAAATGGTACTACTTTGAATTGATATACTACTCCATCTATCTGAAATCCTGTATACTGTCTACTTTTTCTTTCTAGAGGTATTAACCAGAAACTATGCTGTAAATCGATTTTAGTGAAAAATGACATTCCTGTAATTCTTCCTAATATTCCATCTATACTCATTGGTGCTTCAAATTGCTTTTCAGTAATCTTGTTAATATTCCTTGCATCCAAACATAACCTGATTTCACCTGATCTTTTTCGTACTACTACTATACGGTTAATAAAACGTGTGTCTGCCTTCTCAATGATCCCATCTTCTAACATATTATTAATTGTTTTGTTTACTTCTTCTCTGTATTTATATGGTATTGGGTATGATTTTGTTTTAAAATCTTTTTCTTCTTTAACTTTTATACTATGGATATAATTTTGTGCAATTCTATTTTCTTTATTGACAAGTCCCTTGTGTTGCTGCAATATGGAAATGACTATTGATTTATATTCTTCAGGGCAATTTAAAACTTTTATCACATCTTCTTCTTTACAAATAAAATTATTCTTCATTATGTACTCATTATTCCTTGCTTCCAATTTTACGCACTCCGCCTCGTAGGCATCCATCTGCTTAAAATTTCCATTCCTTAAATATTCACTACAATAATTATTCTTTACATTTTTTTGGGACATTTCCCTATCATCAAAATACATTTCTTCTTCATAAACATCATTAATTTCTTTTAATAATATCCTATCAACTCTTATTCCTTCTTCTACCTCATCTTTCTGCATAAATTTAATTATTTGCCCTTCCAAAGTTACCATTCTTTCTTCAAAATCTATCTTTACTTTCTTCTTTTCCAATTCATCATTTCCCATTAATATATCAACACATAAATCCTTGACAATAAATCCTTGCATATTAATTTCTTTATTAAGAATATTAATTTTAAAATTGGCTAGTTTATCAATTTCACCCAACTTCTTATTATTTGCACCAATAATTTTAATTTTTGGAATCTTTATTATATCTGATAGTTTTAATGTATTAAAAATAAAATTCTCCGAGACTAATGTACTTTCTGAACCAGTATCTATCATAATTTTGATCATTTTATTTTTGGCCAAAGCATTTATATAAATTAAATTAATAGATTCAATAATTTTCTCTTCATCTAAAGAAATAAATTCAGAAGGTTTTTCATAATAGCAATGGCCTAACTTGTAATTCAGAAAGTTTACTGCACAAAATTTTGATTATTAGAATTGTCAGATTGTATCTGACCACTTGGATCTGATGTCCTATGTCTTTCCCTACTATGACTTCTACTCATATTTTCTTGCCTTGTACTATTTCGTTCCCTGTCTTCGCAGCTTCTATTCCTTCGAACACAATTTACCTGTCTGTTATAGTTAGGTCGCTCTGTATTTCTTCTATTGTTAAAATCTTGTCTATTATTATTAGTACTGTTATTAAAATGTTGTCTATTATAATTAGTATTATTATTAAAATTTTGTCTATTATAACTAGTATTATTATTAAAGTTCTGTCTATTTGGATTACTGTTAGTATTATTGTTATATGATTGTCTATATTGTTGATTATCATTTTTATTATATTGAAAGTTATTGTTGTTTTTTCTGTTGTTATTATTACTTGTCATATTGCCTCTTTGTATTCTTTGAATAAAATTAATAAAACTATCTATTGTTTGAATATTTTGTACAGTTACGGTTTGCACAACATCAGCATCAAAATGTCTAGATACATTTAAGACTGTTTCATCCTCTCTAAGTGGTGGTTCTAAATATTTTGCAACTGTTATCAATTTCAATGCATAATCTACCATATTTGATTTTAAATTTTGATTATACTTTCCAAAATATAGAATTTCTCTAAACTTTGCTTGCTCTAATTCACCCCAATAATAATTTAAAAATTTATTTTCAAATGTTTGAAAGTTATCTAAATCATTTTCAATACTAGCAAACCAAGTTGCTGCATTGTCATTTAATGTCACTCTAATATAATCTTTAATATCATTAATATTATTCACAAATCTTAATTTATGTTTTAAACTATTTATGTATACTCTAGGATGCAAATTTTTTATATTACCAGAGAATTTAATCCCAGTCTCATTTGTTAAATTTAAGTAAGGTCTCCCTATGTCTCTCATTTGTGAAATATCATCTATTCTCTGTTCCACATTTCTTATTTGATTATTATTTATTTGCATATTTTGTTGTATATCATCTAATTTTTCTTCTGTGTTTCTCCTGTCTTCGTTAATTTTTACTTCTAAGTTACATTTCTGTAACTCTATTTTCTGTTCTATATCTATCTTATTATCTTGAATAATCCTCTTTACTTCTGTCCTCTCATTTTCTATCCTTTTCTTGTAGTCCTTCCGTATAATTTTTATTTCATTTGCTACTTTTTTCTCTGCAGCTTCAAGTTTTTTATCCATTTGTTTTTCCATTTGTTTTACAATTTTATTATTATTATCTTCTATTTTCTTTTCTAATTTTCTATAATTCTCTTCCAATTTTTGTTCCATTTTTTTCATGTCTTCTTTGACTTCTTTTGAATTCTCTTCCAATTTTTTTATGTCTTCTTTGATTTCTTTTGAATTCTCTTCTATTGTCTTGTTCATCTGCATCATTAATGACATCAAAGCTGCCATATTGACATTTTCCTCTCTTTCTGGATTCATTTCTGCAGTATCTTGTGGAACTTGATCTAAACTCTCCTCTTGTATAGGTTGTGTTTCTACTTCCACATCTTCTTCATTCTTTTTGCTTCTTGTACCTTTCTTTCCTTGAGACATTTTGAGACTTTACTTGTTCAAATATAATTAAAAATAAATTCTATAATTTTTCCTTTCTACTGATAATTAATTTAATTATATGAGAGCACTTATCTTCCCAAACTAATTCTTTTAAATAGAGAGCCACCGCGTTGGGTGCCAAATTGTTATGATGTGTTGTTTGTTTGAATGATGAGCAATGAGTATTTTTAATAATATAATATATAGGGTTTTTATCGCGGTTCTCAAAGAATTAGCTTATAAGTACTTTTTTAAATTATCTTTATTATAACTATTATGAAACACACATATATATCTAACCTAGCCAATGTAAATTTAAAATAAACTATCTTTAAATTGATATTCTTATAAAACTAATTAAATTCTATAGACAATGTAAAATTTAAACAAACCATCTTCAAAATTGAAATTGTTATGACACTAACTAAATTATAATAACAAAATTTTATACCTTTCTTTCACTGAATGCCTAAATGAACTGTTTTCCACTATATAGATTCTAATCACCACTGAATGTCTTCGTACTTCGGTTATCCTTGTTTTTGTGAAATTACTTTTTCCAATTATCAGCTTCTACCAATTTAAGATATAGTTTTCTTCACCAGCATTTATACACCACCAGCAAACACCATTTATATTTATTCTTCTTTTCAATATACCAATATCCAATTATTATAAGTTGATTTATACTAATCTCCAATCATAATATAATTTTAATTCCTTCCAATGTCCATCCAATATTCTTCTAATATACTTTTATAATCTTCAATAATTATTTGTGTATAATTATAAATGTGCATTAAATATATGCATAATTTTTAATCTTCATTTAACTCACTATATTAAACAATTGGACTATCTCCAACTAACTTTCATATTTCTTATTAAACTGCTTGACTGACTTACTAAAACTGTGAACAATTGACTTCACTAACTAATCTACTAACTTTCATAATAAACTGCTTGACTTCTGACTAAAAACTTCTCTCTTGAATCCAAATCACGGGTATTTATATCTTTTTTGGATATTCCAGAACCATCTGGTAAGAAATCATGTTCTATTTAGTTCTATTAAATACTTGTCTGAATTTTCTGGAACAAACCATTTCGCAAACATGGCCATCTCCGGAGATCCAGAGAATTCCATTCTTTTCTATTAATAATTTTGTTTACATTTAGGCTTTTCAGATCAGAATATATAATTAAATTAGTAACTTAACATTCTAATTTAATAAAATACACATTTCAAACAATATATTATTATAACCCCACTTTATATTCCTAAAAATTTCCTAAAATGTCACTGGGAGACAGAGTTTGTATAGTTGGTTGCCTAGTCACATGGCTCACTCAAACTTATCTACCACATTACAATTACTAAAATACAACTTTTTACAATTATTATATGCTAATTTATTAAAAATGCCCTCACATAAATATATTTATTATAAAATTCTCTAGTATATAACTTTAAAATAACTCTTTAAAATAATCAAATACTTTTTTATATCTAATATTATGTAGTATATAACTTATAAATTATTTTCTATAAACCCCAATCGTATCAATATATATATATATATATATATATATATATATATATATATATATATATATATATATATATATATATATATATATATATATATATATAAATATATATATATAAATATATATATATATATATATATATATATATATATATATTATAAAACAAAACAAAAAACAACAAAACAGTAATGTTGTTATTTTTAATCACATTCGAGGCTTCTTCTATATTCTGTCCCAATTCTAAAAGATAATTAATTCTTAGTTATGTAAACTAATGCCTTCATTTAAGACTAAATTAAAAAGTCCATTAAAAATGTCAAAAAGCATTGAAATCAAGACTTCTTGGTGTACAAGCAAACTCACCTCCGCGACCAATGCATCTATGCGAAAACTGTTGATTAAATTATTGACGAATTTCTAAAAAATAATGTGTAATAATAATCTCTAGTAATTTCTGTAAATGTTCTTAAAGAAGATCTAAATACAGAGGTCCATTTAAATTGGTTGGCAGTTCAAACAGACCTATTAAATAGTCATCTCTGTCACCATGTGGATTTTCAGAATCTCATATGATTATTTTTTTAATGAAATATTTCTCATCTGGTAAATCTCATCTTTATCAGTAAAAAAATTATATCGACAAAAACAGCTTTAACATTTTTCTTAACGGAGTAGTAGGCAGACTGTGACCTCAGTGCCGTTTAACGGTTCTTGTATTTATCCAAAACACGATACTGGAACGTCACGAGTGAGGAGAGTAGACAGATTGAGACCGCAAACTCGAACGGAACTGTATCCCTCTTAATAATGGCTCCAAGATGGGTGCCGAAACGTTGAGTATTAAATTCTCAACGCGGTTCTTCCTGAGAACTTCTAATTAGCCTTCTTCGGTCCATCTTTGGACATAGGCCTCCCCAATACTTTTCCATTCTTCTCTGTCTGTCGCTATAGTCATCCACCTAGAGCCCACGTGCTTCTTGACATCATCTGCTCATCTAATTTGGGGCCTTCCTCTGCTTCTTTTATATTCCCACGGTCTCCAACTTTCCATTGCTCTTTGGGTTTTTATGATTTTGTCCATGTTTGCTTTTGTAAATGTCCACGTTTGGGAACCATAAGTGAGAACAGAGTACCTTAGATGGTTCAAGCGTTGTCCACAAATTTTTATACCTTTTTCTTCCCATTCTAATCTTTTAAAAATATCTTCCAGTGCTTGATTGAAAAGTTTCGGTGATATTGTGTAACCCGTCTCACGCCTCTATTTATTTGTATTGATTTTGTTCCTTCATATATTTTAATTGTTGTTTTGACTTCGTTATATATATTGGCTATTAGTTCCGTATATCTGTTATCAATTCTGCTTTTATATATATAAATATATATATATATATATATATATATATATATATATATATACAGGGTGCGCCAAACCTCTACCTGTTTTTGATTACGGCTGAACTATGAAGTATATTAAAAAATGCTCCAACATCGAAGACGTCCTCGATTTAAAATTGTTTTGTATTATACAGGATCAGTTAGAACAACGGAATGAACCAAAGTTGTATTTTTTTTTTTTTTAATAAAACACCTAAACTAAATATTAACGCATTTTTAAATTTATTTATAAAATATAAAGAGTTTGTATAACATTTTATAGGCCTAACGTTACTCATTTTTAAAATATTTACACTTTTATTGAGTAAAACGGTAATATTTAAAGGATTGTTGATTGGGTTTCCAAGGTGATGAAAAAGTTAATGATATGTCAAAAGCTTTCTAGTGTAGTGGTATTTTTAAATAATTTAATAACTTTGAAATCGACCCATACTCTATACAGTGTCATCATTATTTTCAAATACAAAATTTTCTTATTTTTTAAATGGAACACCCTGTATATTAGTTTTATGTTTTATAGAAAATAGAAAATATCAGTAGACGATTAAGTAGTGATTGCACAAGACCAAGACGACCTCAGCTACATGATGAAGAAACTATAAGAAGAATATACCAAGGCTGGCCTAGATATTAACCTCGCGAAAACAGATTACCTATCTACAAGTGAAGAAGACATAGAAGATCTACAGATTAATGACAACGTAACAATCAAAGGAAAGGATAAATTCAAATACTTGGGGTTTATTATCACGAAAAAGGCAACAACAGAGGAAGAAATTACACAAATATTAGGACAAACAAGAACAGCAATCCGACAACTTAACTCAGTATGGTGGGATAGACACCTTAATATGAAGACAAAAACACAGATTTATAAAACATTAGTGCGAATTATTATGACATATGGGGCTGAAAATAGGATCATAAACAAGAAAAAGAGCAGTAAGATAGTAACAACAGAGATGGAATGCCTGCGAAAATGCTGCAGAGTAACAAGAATGGATAGGAGAAGTAATGACGAAATAAAACAAAGAACATCAGTAGAAACAGACATACTAACATATATAGAACAAAAAAGACTAAAGTGGTATGGACATGTAAGAAGAACTAGCGACAGCAGATGGATAAAGAGAATAACTGAATGGAGCCCCATAGGAAGACGAAAAGAGGACGACCCCGAAAATCCTGGAGGAACCAAGTAGACGACGCCATGAGTAAGAGAGGCCTAAACGATGGAGAATGGGACAACAGAGAGAGATGGAAACGGTTGAGCGAGGGAAGGCAGTAAATACTGTGGAATCCCTGAATATATATATATATATATATATATATATATATATATATATATATATATATATATATATATATATATATATATATATAGGGAGCGCCAACGCCAAACTTCTACCATTTTTTGATTACGGCTAAACTATGAACTATGTTAAAAAATGTTTCAACCAAACTGATGTATATCAAAGACGTCCTCGATTTAAAATTGCTTTTGATTATACAGGATCAGTCAGAATAACGGAATGATCCAAAGTTGTGTTTTTTTAAATAGAACACCTATATATTAACGCATTTTTAAATTTATTTATAAAGTATAACGTTTTATAGGCCTAACGTTTATTATTTTTAGTTAATGACAAAGTTAATGATATTTCAAAAAATTTCTAGTGTAATGGTATTTTTAAATAATTTAATAACTTTGAAATCGACCCATACACTATGTGAACATTATTTTCAAATACAAAAATTTCTCGTTTTTCAAATAGAACACCCTGTATATTAGTTTTATATTTTATAGAAAATGTTATAACTCTTCTTTTGGTATTATGTTTTATATACCAGCATTTTTCGTTTTGTAGATATTCAGAGGAGAACTATAGAGTTTATGATTTTTCAGAATTTTTGTAATAAGATTTGTGTTCCTACTGAAATATAACAAACAAAACTTATAAAAGCTATAGTCTAATTTTATAAACATAAATCAGAATATTAAGAAAAAAAAAAGAATTATGCTGTTAAAGAATTTAATAACTCATTATGTTACAATATAATATTTACCTTATATTTAAATGGGAATAAGCCACAATTAAAGGTTAAAATACGTTTATTGACGTTTCAATTTCCACTTCGGAAATCGTTCTCAAAATACAAACATTAGTAAATTTACTAATGTTTGTATTTTGAGAACGATTTCCGAAGTGGAAATTAAAACGTCAATAAACGTATTTTAACCTTTAATTGTGGCTTATTCCCATTTAAATATAAATTAATTTAAAATGCCACAAGAAAATAGCTTCAGAACAATATAATATTTACCTATTAATTAATCGATAAGCTGTATTCATAAATGCATACTAAACTTTGTTAATAAATGTTAAACAAGTTGAAAACACAGTCGTATACGGTTGATAAAGGAGTACTGAACGCCCTATAGCAGGGATCACCAAATGGCGGACCGCGGTTCGCATCCAGACCGTGAGCTTGTTTTGTGCGGACCGCCGTTAAATTCAAAATATAGTAATAAAATTATAGTGTAAAATTATAATCAAATCTAAATATATAAATATCTAAATGACCATTTGGGCTTTCTCTTGGACACAGAAATCGTTGCAACTATCGCATATTTGGCGGATATCTTTAAACATCTGAATTTCTTGAATTTAAAATTATAATGCAAGGGAAAACTTGTTTGTGAGTTTTTCTAAAAAGATTAAACTTTCTTCTGAGGATATTAAGGCAGAACTTTTGCATTTTCCACTCATTAAATTCGTTTGTGATAGTAATAAAGATATTGATGTTACCCAGTTCTCAGGTTCTATTAATGAACTCGATTTGAAATTTATAAAAAGATTTACTGATTTCCACAAAATTTGCAACTGTTAAGCTGTTTTTCACTCAAGCCTAATGGTGTATGGACCAGCGAAGCAGCAGACGTTTTTAAGAGTAACAAAGAGTCAGATGGAAATGATGGAGTATCAGGAAGATTCCGTTTTAAAGGAGGTTTATATTCAAGTTCCGGAAACGCTTGCTGGAACAAATTTGGATTAAATATGTGTGTGAAAAAAAATATCCACAACTAAAATCTTTGGCAATAACACTGTGTACTATGTTTGGCTCAACTTGTGTGTGCGAAGCCGCTTTTTCAAAAATGAACTTTATTAAAAATCGGTACAGATCTTGGTTGACATATGAACATCTCGGCTCCCTAATGGGAATCAGTTGTACTAACCTCACTCAAAATTTCAGACAGGTTGTACAAAATAATAATTGTCATTTTTTTCACTAATATCTTAATTTTGTAAGTTTTACCTTTATTTTTATATTGTAATCAATAATTTTGAATTTAATTAAACTATTGTAAAATTTGTTATGTGCGTTATTATTTCCTTCTTCTCTACATATTAAATAAGAATACTGTTTGGGAAAGTATATACTATTTGTTTTCATTATTTTACATTTAATATTTTTCTGTTACGGTACTGTAATGTGATCTAATTCAATGCTATGTATTCTAACGACTTTGGTAAAATATATTGCTTCCTGTACAATTGCTAAACTGGTTGTCTTATTTATTATGTTTTAAGTACGGAGAATTTGACTTCTCTTTTGTATTCTGTGTCACAAATATGCACACAAGTGTACGGTTTCGTATTACGGTCTCAATTAACTTAAATTATCGCATTCAAAATCATAATACAATAGGGTGATTTATTGATGTACCCTCTTCCACCCAACGGCCAAAAGGTTCTTTTCTGACCTGCAATCTCGACACTTAAGTAAGGGTAAGTCTATATTCTTTGTACAAACATCAATAATGAGTAAGACCAGTTAATTTCTTAATTTATTTACAGTTGTGTTTGCTATTTGTCGCTAATTTATTCACAAACAAAATATTACATTTTTATCTTTATAATTACTTGTTCTATTGCGTCTACTGTCTTTGTTTTGGTTCTGATCCACTGGTTACGTTTTCCTTCTTTAAGTGATATACCCAACATTTGTCTCTCCATCGCTCTTTGTGCCTTCCTTATCCTATTCAAATTGGCCTGTGTAAATGTCCATGTCTGTGCTCCGTAGGAGAGGAGACACGATAAAAAAATGCTAAAAATTACTATATATATTATTATATATATTCTTTTATATATGGAATAGGAATTTTTGGAACAGGCCTAATTTCTTGTAAAAAATTACTCGGTGTTTATATCATTGTCATCTAAACGATCTTTTGAAGAATTGGGTTGAGGTTCTGAGGTGTTATCTCTACTCAGTATTTTCGAAATTTCAATAGATTTCTGGTATAATTGGTCATTTCTTTTTGTAATTCCTAACAGCTTATATTTTCTGCTAAAGGGTTATTTTCTTTATTGTACTACTACTACTAAGGATTTCCACAGTTTTCACTGTCTTCCTTCACTCAACCGTTTTCTCCAATTTTCCCTGTCATTCCAGTCTCCATCTCGCAGGGTTCTTTTCTCCATAGCCTCGTCGATTTCATCTCTGAATGACCTTCGGGGTCTTCCTCTCTTTCTTCTTCCAATCGGGCTCCATTCTGTGATTTTGTTTATCCAGCGTCCTCTGTCCGCTCTTCTGACGTGGCCGTACCAGGATAGTCTCTTCTCCTCTATATAGTCGATTATGTCTGATTGCACTCCCATTCTCCGCTTAATCTCTGCGTTTTCAATTCTGTCTCTTTTTGTAAGTCTACAGCTTCTCCTCAGGAACTCCATTTCTACTGCTCTTATTCTACCTCTATTTCTCTTGTTTATTGTCCAGTTTTCGGACCCATATGTCAGGATACTTCTTGTCAGGATATTATATATTCTCTTATTTGTCTTTATCGTAATGTTCTTGTCCCACAACACTGAGTTTAGTTGTCTTATACAGTTTCTTGTTTGTCTCAGTCTGTTGTTTATATCTTCTTCTGTTGTTCCCTGGTTCGATATTATGGTTCCTAAATACTTGAACTTATCTGTTCCATTTATTTGTCTTCCCTCGTCTATCTCTAGGTTTCTCATATCCTTGTTTTCTGTTGTTAGGTATTCGGTTTTCTCTAAGTTTATTTCTATTCCGTTGTTTTTATATTCTTCTTCTAGTTTTCTGAGCATAAAGCTGAGATCTTCTTCATCTTGTGCGATGACTACTTGATCGTCGGCAAAACTTAAGGTGTATAGGTATTCGTCTCTTACTGGTATGCCCATTCCTTCGCACTTTCTCCTCCATGGTTTGAGTGTCTTTTCCAAGAATATTTTAAACAGAGTAGGGGACGTAGCACAGCCTTGTAGAAGTCCTTTTGTCGTCTTAAATGGATTGTAGGCTTTATTTCCACATTTAATAGCTACTTTGTTTTCTTTGTATAGTGCTTTAACTGCTTTTATTAGTGTTTGTCGGATTCCGAGATCATTCATTGCTTCCCATAATTTGACTCTAGGTATTGAGTCATATGCTTTCTTTAGATCAACAAAGGCCAGATGGACGGTCTACCTTTTGTTATTTTCTTCTCTATCAGTTGTTCTAATGTGTACGTATGATCTAGGCATGATTTTCCTACTGTGAACCCTGCTTGGTCTTCTCCAATTTTTCCTATTATTTCAGTTCTAGTTTTTCCTTAATAATTTTCCCCGTAAAGTCTACCTACCGACGATATTATACTAATTCCTCTATAGTTTTCATATTTTTTCCTGTTTCCTTTCTTATGTATGGATGTGATATATGTTTGTGTCCATTCCGCAGGTATTTCATCTCCATTTAGTCCTCTTTCGAACATTCTATGTAGCAGGCGGAATAACTTTTCCGTTCCGTTTTTAATTAGTTCGTTTTGGTATTCCTCCGGGTCCTTTGGCTTTTTTGTTCTTCAATGTCTTGATTGCTCTCTTAACTTCTGCCAGGCTTATTTCTATCTGGTCGTATGCCCCATTTCCTGCATGTTCTATATTCTCTTCCTGAAATTGGGGACGGTTTTCTGTAAGTAGTTCTACGTAGTATTCTTGCCACTCGATTGCCAATAGATTTAGATTTAGATTTAGATATGTTTAATAAAATTGATGAACACTATAGTTGCAGAAAGAAAACAACCAGAAACAGTAGCATTAAATGAATAAATTAAGTTCTAAGATACAAATATTTCAAAATACGCCGTAAACATTTATTAAACAAAAACGGGAGAAAAAACAATATAATGGCTTTAAAATCATCTTTTTCCTTGAGTTTATTTCATACCACTCCCTAAACAAGGTGGCCTAATTGCCTGGTTTCTACTAATAACCAGGATGATCTCCTGAGGGGGGTTACAACTACTGGAGGGTTTTTGGGCAACCCCGCCCCTCCGGTTACGCCACTGCCTGGTTTGGTGCTGAGTGTCTGGACCGCGGGAGTATAGTTTTCGAAACGGACTTCAGGGAATATAATTGGTGACGCCTGCCCTATAGCATTTCATGTCCAACACTGTCAAAGATATATTTTACACGAATTTCCATATTATTCTGGGTTATGGGCTTGTCGTCACATAATATATTCTTGATGAACCAAAAAGTCTGTACCACTGTAATCGATCCAACTGTAGCTGTAGTTATAACTTAGCACACGCCTAATACACATTATAAGATGAGGTGATGATCCGTTATGTTGAAACCACATGTGTGGTATAAGCCAGCCAACTCGTGTGTTGATTACTTATGATACTCATTGCCAGTAACCATTTGGAAAAATAAGTTCCAGTGGCATATGATCCAAGAATGCCTCTCCAAATATTCAACGACCACCTGTTCTGGGACGTAACTCGAAATAAGTGAAGATTTTCATCGGTGTAATCATGATAATTAAATCTGTTTATAAACATGTTCATCTATACATTAATGGGACGCAGATAGAGCGAGTAAAACAGTATTGCTACCTGGGAACTATTATAAACGAACAGTGGAGCAATGTACAGGAAATAAAGTGCCGCATAGGAAAGGCAAGAACGGTCTTTAACAAAATGAGCGCCATCTTCAAAAGTCACAACATATCCCTGGATACAAAAATGAGACATTTGAGATGCTATGTTTTCTCTGTGTTGTTGTACGGGGCGGAGGCATGGACGCTTACAGACACCACTATTAAAAAACTTGAAGCATTTGAGATGTGGCTTTATAGAAGAATGCTGAGAATATCATGGACAGCAAGGATCACGAACAACGAAGTTCTAGAAAAAATGAAGAAGGAACCAGAGATTGTGTTTACGATCAAACGCATAAAATTGCAATATCTGGGACACGTTATGAGAAATCAGCACCGTTACTCCCTGCTGCAGTCTATATTGCAAGGTAAAGTCAAAGGTAAGCGAGGACCCGGTAGAAGGAGAATATCATGGCTGCGGAATTTAAGAACATGGTTTAAGAAAACCTCAACGGAGCTGTTTCGAGCCGCAGCGAGCAAGGTCATGATTGCCAATATGATTTCCAACATCCGAAACGGATAGGAACCAGAAGAAGAAGCAGAAGAAGAATAAACATGTTGCGATAAAACATGTCTATTCGTCAGAAATACAATTTTTTTTACTTTGCATTTCTTTGTTGTTGCATTTAACTCTATAATTATTGGGCTTATTTATATATCGATTCTCTATTAAATGTACCATCTATACTTGATATTTTTTGTAACTCGTTCTTAAGTATTGATGAAAATTTGTTTTAATGGTCGATAAAATAGGGAAATAAAGTAGCAAATTCATGTTCTGTACTTCGGTTTTTATAATTTTTGTATTTCCAATTATTACACTTTGTTTTTTCTTTTTGAAAGTTTATTTTATTGTTAGACTTCCCTGCAGATTAAACTAACCATAATAATTTTAATTTTTGTATCCTTTTTTTATGAAATATGTAAATCCACTGATTGAGCTTTCACAGCCCACTCAGTCTACGGTCTTCATGTTTTTGGCTCACCAATTACGTTGACATGGCTGCACTGGAGGCATATTTTTAAAGACGATTCTTTTGAATTTAATAATACGCGGACATCCAAATTGGACAAATTTTATAAAACTGTTAAATTTTTGGTCTGTTAAATATTTGTATACGTGTATTTAGTGTTTTAATATAAAATACTTAATCATTAGATTTTATTATTTATCTGTTTATTGAGTACCAGGACAATTATATTTCGGAATAAATTTCGACTGCAATTTCCGCAGAATCATGATTCCTCTTGGAAGTTTACGTTTTAATTATTACATTCATTGTTTAGGAAGAAGTCCATTTAGGAATATTCTGTCTGCCGTTTTTGTTTACTTTTTGCTTCATTTACAAAAAAATTGTATTTGATAAAAGATTTCCAAGCTGGAAGTCGGCACATGAAATAGAATATATTTTTTTCCTAAGTTAATAGCACTGTAGTACCTACTATGTATTATAATACATAAATCAATAATTTCAATCCTAATTTAATATTCATAATATTTATTGCAGCGGTATCTGAATGTGAATACAACAAGATATCAAACAGATAACAGAATATATCGTTTAGCGTATCTCTCATTTAAATATGGAATTATATTGTGCTCATCAAAATTATAATTGCATGCTTTTGCGTTTAGGAGTTGTAATTTTACATAATAAATAGATTTTAAACAGATATTTCTACAAAAATCCAATAGCCGTGACTGTTTTATCCCAGTTTCCAGCTGTGCTCATGTCAGGGCTATGTATGGAAAAGAAGCATGCAAATAATTCTCTCAAACCTATTTTCCATTTAGTGCACAAATGGCATTACATCGAATTGTATTGCATACGTGCGTAAAAATAAAATCAATAGGCATACGATAGAGTGAGAGCGGGCAAATGGATTTCATTTTAAATAATATACACTAATAAAAATTCCAATATCCAATGTAATAACAAAATAAAAGTGTCTGTGTTTTTGTTTATGAATAAATGAATATTTTAGCTTTGTTATCTAACGTATTATATTATCCAATTTCTGTATGTGGTTTCTTTTTGATAAAATAAATAAATTTGGATTTGCCTCATTTTGGGAAGGGTTAACGGCTACTGTAGTACGACTTGGAATTGAAGAGAGTGACGTATAAATCCAGCTTAACCTACTAATTATACGAGGTTCCAATTAAATACGTCGTTGAATAATATTAAAATCCAAATAATATCGGTTCAAAACATCTTAATGGCTCTTCGTACATTTTAACTTGTAATATGCGATCCGGTGGAGATTTCGGGTATGGTCAGAGAAATGATAGAGGTGCTACTTTGATGAACTACCTAGAAGAAAAGCATCTATATGCAATGAACTCCTTATACAAAAAGAAACCCCAACGAAAGTGGACATGGATTCACAACAGGTAGCGATCACAGGGACGGTCAGAGCAAAAGTTAGTGTTGACTGAAACTATGAAATGAAAAGAAAAATAATTAGAAACTGGGATCTAGTAGATAGAAACAAACTAGGGCAATATAAAGAGATACACAAAGACCTATTAAAAGAACAACTTACCCAAAAATTAGACAGTGATGATAAAGATATAGACGAAATAGACAACATACTTATAGCATCATAAATATTATCCACCATTTCTACTCAGAATTATATAAAACGAAAAAGGAACCACCAGAAGAAAGTAAAAACCAACCTAAAATAAAATATGTCAACTCAGAGCTACAGCCAGAAATAAGCAAATCAGAAATAAAGAAGGCATTGAAAGAAATGAAAAACAACAAATCACCTGGAAAAGATGGAATAACTGCAGAGATGCTGAAATATGATGGAAAAGTGGTAATTAATACTCTACATTCCTTTTTTAACAAGATATTAAAAGAAAAAAGAATCCCAAACAACTGGAAGGAATCCGTAACCATTATCCTACACGGGAAAGGGGATAAAGCAGATATAAAAAACTACCGTCCTGTAACACTCCTCAATGTAATGTATAAACTCCTAACAAAAATTTTAACCAATAGATTGACGACAAAATGGACGGATAAGTACCAGTCCAAAGAACAAGCTAGTTTTAGAAAGGGATTCAGCACAAGTGACCATTTACTAAGTATGAAAATACTTATAGAACGAGCAAATGAATACCACATTCCTCTATACCTAGCGTTCATAAATTTCGAAAGGGCTTTCGACAGTGTCGAACATTGGGCAGTGAAAAGTTCTTTGATTAACAGCAGAATTGTAGTACTTAAAACTAAACCAATGATACGAACAGTTTTTGTAAAAAAATAGGAAAACATCAGTCAGTGTCAATCTTTTATGAAAGAAAATCATGAAAGTCCAGGTTCGTTTCTTTTCTGTCCAAACGTATCTTCATTGTAACAGGCTGCAATTCCTCAAGATTTATGAATTATTGACAGTTCTTTTGTTGTTTTTTTTATCTTTATTTCATGAGGTATACGCATGTACATTTCTTTTGCTTGTTTCGGATTTGTAAAACTTTGACAAAAACATTATGTCTTTGAACTTGTCTCCGTTAATAGCAATAAAGTTGAAGTGTGATTACATGGGTGTTCAAATTCGGAAGGTGACAATTTATACGACTTTTTAGCTTGAACGGAAGAACGGATGGGGTCCTCAAGTTTGCTACCATTATATGAATCTCGGTGAAATACAGTGTAAACATGAGTATTAACACACATCACCTCTTTAATTTTTTGCATAGCAAAAGGAGCGTTTTTGACATATTTATCGTTAAAAAATTCAGTCCATCCTTGATGAAACACTGAGATACTGAAATTACATTAAATGGGGCAGGCTTTGTGCGGGAAGCTATAATATTTTCCTCCCAATCAGCAGGCATTTCCAATCTTTTTTTAAGATTAGTAAGGCCCATATTTTTATCGCACTCAAGGTACGAATGGCCTCTAACGGGATAGGTTATTGTAATGGATTGAAGATGTTTAACTACCGATACCATGTAATGAATAAACCTTACCAATGTATAGTTTTTGTTCTGTCCACCTGCTCCGTCACAGAAAATGTGTAAATGTTGAACAATTGGAGACAAATGATGCATAATAAAATGAAAAAGAAACGAACACACTTCATCTGATCCCTTTTTAGGTTTAGAAACATTTTTTGGAATTCCATAGCTATAGCTTCATAATTCTTTTCTATTCGTGCCCTTCTTTTGCTTTCCTTTTTCTGTCATAAAACGCTTGAGCCCTACGAAAGATAGAGCTCTCTAAGTACTTTTAATTTGGTTATTTCAGTACGTCCACTTTTTTGGTCTGTTTCAGCTGCCTTCACTTTGCAGTAATTTCGTCACATTGACTGCAGGTATCCGATCGCGGATAACCGAAACTAATGATATATTTTGTCTAAAAATTTCTATTTAACTTTGATAAGAAATTTTAACTTCCGGATATTTTTCTTTAAACAGAGAAAACATTTTTATTATATTTAAAGTTTCGGGCAAGTAGGTTTTAACCTTTATTATCATGTCATCTATAGTGACTACTTCTTGATTTAAATGACTGGATATGCTCGTAAACACTATTAATACTACTCAGCTTCAGTTTTTTATAATTTATTCCGCCCCTTTTATCTTTAGGAGCCGTGCCAGACTGCTTTAACTCTTCAGTTGTGTAGATGTTGACGTTTTGCTTCTGTAATACCATGAACAGCACGAAAAAACTTGTACTTGTACGTAATGTTTTTGCTCATCCTCAGCATTAGCAGTTGACCTTGGCTGAAATCTGACTCTGTACATATAGGCTGCATCATGATATATTGCACCATGTACATTTTTGGCCCCAGATCTCCCTCTCTGTACGTTTACTGATGGTATAAGGGAACACAAATACGCATTTTGTTCATTTTGAGATATCACTGAATTAAAATGATTTAAAATTATTTGTCTATTCATTTCATTTACTGTGTGACAACACTTCAAGCGGTTTTGCGAATTCACCAAACTCATGTGACTGAAGCTTCATTTTTTTCATGACTTAGTATAACCTGCCCATTTTCACTCTCTTGTTAGTGGACATGTTTCCACTATCTGCCATAATTGTTTTAAATAAATTAACTAACCAAACAGAACTGCACAAGCACGTGGTTATAACGATGTATTTACTATACTGACACGACCGTTTGCAAGACAAGGATGCCAATAACATTTTCTGACGCTGCTGAGTAGGCATTCAGTGTTTCAGCCGTTTACGAGCGGACATCCACAGTTTTCTACCGATATAGGGTATTTAAAAACTGTAATAACTCGTGACACGCACTGTTTTCTTCCTTATTTGAAATGTCCAAACGTAGATATTAACAAAACTTACTAGATGGCGTACTTAACTCAATTTTAGTTTAATTTGTGACATTCATGGTTTTCTACCGAGAGCCCTTCTACCTTCATTTATTAATTAATATAAGGCGGTACGAAGTTTGCAGGGTCAGCCAGTATAAATATAAATATATATTATGTCTAAGCGTTTTAAACTTATAGTTGAAGTTATATTCCAGCACACTTAAATCTCTTTGTACAATAAGTAAGTCGATAGGACTATTTTCCATTTGGTCCACTCACCGAACCAAAATTTACATCTATGATGACGCTTTTAATCAAAAATCTAACAAATGTAGTAAACTCTGAAGTAAAGAATTTGTATGTTCGTATATAATTATTTACAATTTATTCTTAAGTTAATTAACATAGTGTAGTTCCAATCTTTTAAATTTGTGTTATACTAGTCTTATAAAATATTCCTTTTGCGTCGTATTGCTATCTTGTTTTTTACTTCACGAGTATAAAGTTTCTTATACAACTCGACAAATATGTGACAAGGAAGCATATTTAGAGTGACACCAACGTTCTTAAGGTAAAAGTTGTTTTTCTTTTGGGCTGAAAAAGTTTATTTAAATATATATATATATATATATATATATATATATATATATATATACATCTAGCGGTTAATGTAAGCTCCGTTCTAAAACGGTATTATACTAACTCCAGTAGAATATACACCGTGTATTTTATTATCTGAGTAGCGCTTTATGTAGACTCCGACCAACACGTAGGATTAAGTGGACTCCACAAAAGGATAAACCATTTGTGGGATCCGTATTTACGATATTGCATATACTTCTAAACTCCTGCGATGTTGCCAATAATTGTATTAGTAGTAGATTTTCAAATTTTACAGCAGGTACATTCTGGAACTGGAAATTTATTTAAATATCCATTAATTTAATCATGGAGGAATTTGAGGACTATTTGGCTAATTTATGTAGTTAAATATAAATTTTTAACCGACATATACCTTTATTTTACTTTTTAGTTTTAATAAACAAGGTGGTAATTTATATTACTTGTTTTATATATTTTTAAACATAAGAAAGTGTCTATTATAAACGTGGAAAAGTTAAGTTTCCATTTTTATTAATTAGTATTTTTTATTAAAAGGCATTGTCACTAAAACATTTAGTTCATAAATGTACGTACATCGGATAGAGTAATCGTGTAACAGTTTATGAAAGTAGAAGCCCCTTCGGTAGGACTATAATGCTTGTTTTCCTATTAATATAATTAAAGAAAACTCAAACAACAGGAAGATCTTTGTAATTTTTGGATTCCTGCAGTTTAAGACATGCAATGTTTGTTTTATAGCGTAGTTGAATTTAAACTACAATAATTTATAAATCTATCTTTAATAACATACTTTTTTACTGCCTAATTTTAATAGATATGTCGATTTTTAATTAAAATATTTAATGCATTAAAGTCGCGTAGAGATTTTCACTAAACATTTAATTTTAAAGCTATTATTCTAATAGCCAAAAAAAAAAATATAAAAGTCTAGGGAATTCAATATCCCACTATGGATTTGTTTTATAGATTATCGTAAAGCGTTCGACAGAGTCAAATGGATACACTTATGACTGATACTAAAAGAATTAGGTGTACAACAACACCTAATTTTGCTTATAACTGAACTGTACGAACACACTACTGGACCATTTAAACTAACATTAAAAGAAGATTGAAAATCAAAACGAAATATAAGTATCTGGGAAAAATTTCTCAAACGATATTAATATTAAAAGGGACTTTAAAGAGCATCTGATAAAGCATGCTAAACCTTAAGGCGACTAAACCACACAAAATGGTTATTTGAGAAAAATTATAGCTCGTTCCAGAAAGAATTGTAAATATAAACATTAATGTAGATTAAGAAGAAACGCTGAAGAAAAAAACAGTAGCGGTTAGCCTAAATAAAGAAAGGCAAAAAGAAGATGTAATTTGATGTTTTGAAAAAATCTGATCCGAAAACTGTATGAAAAACATCTCATAGTATAGACATAGAGCGCGGCGGTGCCTCTGCCGTCTGGCGGCCTATATCGGAAACTTTTACTACCATTTGACTATTTGTGTACAATTTTGTGTATGGTTAAGTGGCACACCACAAAAAGTGTTTTTATTTTCTCTTTTGTTCAACAATTAAAATGTATTGCTATACTTCTAGATGTTCCAATACAATAAAGGATAATAAACATAAAGCACAGGGTAAAATTTTTTATTATTTTCTATGCGCTAGTTATTATAAACACATAAGCTATACTACAATTAAAAACTATGACCACTATGAAAAATATACGGTAGACTATGACTACATTTGTGCTTTAGAACTATAGTAAGAACAAGATAAAAATCTAAATTCCTTCATAATTATATTAACGAGAAGTTTATAAAACTTTTGTTTGTTATCAGTAAGAGAAAGCGCATTTCAGAATATATTATGAAAAATGTTGTTGATATTACAATATCAGATGATAGGAATACAAAAATAAAAAACAGCTTACCTTTTCAAAACAACAATCAATCACTTAATTTTATCACGAAAAATTTAAAAATTGCAATGTAATTGAACCCATTTTGCGAGCTATAGTTACATTGATACTTATGTGGCAATTAGCTGTAAAGTCATTAGTCTTTCGCGTCGTATCATATTTTCCTAATATTTTTGTAGGCAAGCGGTTTAGTTTGTGTAATATAATATCCCCAATTCGTCTCATAATATTTAGTTTTCAAAACAGCTGTTAATAATTCGTTCACATTTTTTAAAGCTCTTTGCAATATGTACATTTGAAAATAAGTCGACAGTAAGTTCTGCCATGGTATTTCATAGTTTTATTCTTATGATTATATCAGTGTTTGTTTAAAATCTATAAATAACTAGTTTAATGTTTTTTTTTGTATTCCCAACATTTCTAATTAACTGCCTAATAGTCAATAATTGATTATTCACTCAATCGTTCCAGGTGTATTAGAAAAAATATTGTATATCCTAATAATTAATAGATATATAGCTTATATATAGCTTATATCGCTATAGTTTGTGCAGTACATTTTATTATCCTTTTTGTGTATGGTATGCTTTTCAGCAAGTTGGTACTTGCTCTTACTTCTAAATTGACAGATCAGCTGTTTAACTGCCTGTACTGAACTTTCTTCTTCATTTTGCAAATATATATAAAAATTAATAAAACTCTGACATACCGTTAATTAAAATATTGGATACCCTATACTATTCAATCAACGGAAATACTAAGATCACACGGGGAGAATCTGTCCCTATCTAATTAGCCTTTTTCGGTCCATCTTTGGACATAGGCCTTCCCAATCCTTTTCCATTCTTCTCTGTCTGTCGGTATAGTCATCCACCTAGAGCCCACGTGCTTCTTGATATCATCTGCCCATCTCATTTGGGGCCTTCCTCTGCTTCGTTTATATTCCCACGGTCTCCAACTTATAAGAATTTTGTTCCATCGGTCTTCTTTTTGTCTTATATTGTGCCCGGCAAATCTCCATTTCAATTTTGCAACTTCTTGTCTAACATCCCTCACTTTTGTTTTCTCTCTTATCCACTCGTTTCTCTTTTTATCCATTAGTCTTATGTGCAACATTTGTCTTTCCATTGCTCTTCGGGTTTTTATGGTTATGTCCATGTTTGCTTTTGTAAATGTCCCCGTTTGAGAACCATAAGTTAGAACAGGGAGTACGCATTGATTGTATACTTTAGTCTTAAGATGCTGTGGATATCTTTTGTTTTTAAGAATGTAGCTTAGTTTGCCAAATGCCGCCCATGCCAGTCTAACTCGTCTTTTTATCTCTGCTGTTTGGTTTTCTTTGTTACGTTTTATAGTTTGACCCAGATATATATAATTCTGAACTTGTTCTACTTCATCTTGTCCGATCCTCATTGTGATGTTTTCATCTGTATTTGTTATAATTTTGGTCTTGCTGTAATTCATAATAAGGCCTATCTTTCCAGCTTCTACGTCCAGTTCTTTCATCATTTCAAATAATTCTTCTCGTTTATCTGTTATCAATGCGATGTCATCAGCGTATATTAGATGGTTCAAGCGTTGTCCACAAATTTTTATACCTTTTTCTTCCCATTCTAATCTTTTAAAAATATCTTCCAGAGCCTGATTGAAAAGTTTCGGTGATATTGTGTCTCACGCCTCTATTTATTTGTATTGATTTTGTTTATTCATATCCTTTAATTGTTGTTTTGGCTTTCTTATATATATTGGCTATTAGTTCCGTATATCTGTGGTCAATTCTGCTGTTAATCAAAGAACTTTTCACTGCCCAATGTTCGACACTGTCGAAAGCCTTTTCGAAATCTATGAACGCTATATATAGAGGAATATGGTATTCATTTGCTCGTTCTATAAGTATTTTCATACTTAGTAAATGGTCACTTTTGCTGAATCCCTTTCTAAAACCAGCTTGTTGGGTATCCATCGAATTTTGTCGTCAATCTATTGGTTAAAATTTTTGTTGGGAGTTTATACATTACATTGAGGAGTGTTATGAGACGGTAGTTTTTTATGTCTGCTTTATCCCCTTTCTTGTGTAGGATAATGGTTACGGATTCCTTCCAGTTGTTTGGGATTCTTTTTTCTTTTAATATCTTGTTAAAAAGGGAATGTAGAGTGTTAATTACCACTTTTCCACCATATTTCAGCATATCTGCAGTTATTCCATCTTTTCCAGGCGATTTGTTGTTTTTCATTTCTTTCAATGCCTTCTTTATTTCTGATTTGCTTATTTCTGGCTATAGCTCTGAGTTGACATTTTTTACTTTAGCCTTAAGTTGGTTTTTAATTGTTTCTGGTGGTTCCTTTTTTGTTTTGTATAGTTCTGAGTAGAAATGGTGGATAATATTTATAATGTCATCTTTAATGTTTGTTTCTAGTCCGTTTTCATCTTTTATTTTGTTTATTTCACACTTACCTAATTTCGGTCTTAAGCATTTCATATTTTTGTTGTTTTGTATTACCTTTTCTATTTTTATTTCTTGTTCTTTTCTCTTATTTTCTCTTATCATTCTGCTTATTGTTTTATTGATTTCTACATATTCTATAGCATCCTTCTTTTATCCATAAGCTTCTTTGTTTCTGTTGATATATAGTTGTTCTTTTTTAGATCCTTTTTTGCTATTTCTTTTCCTGAAGTAATCATCGTTGCTGTAAGTATGTTGTCTATTTCATCTATATCTTTGTCATCACTGTCTAATTTTTAAGTAAGTTGTTCTTTTAATAGGTCTTTGTATATCTCTTTATATTGCCCTAGTTTGTTTCTATCTACTAGATCCCAGTTTTTAATTATTTTTCTTTTCATTTCATAGTTACCGTCAATACTAATTTTTGCTCTGACCAACCAGTGATCGCTACCTGTTGTGAATCTGTTAAGAACTGTTACATCTTTAATGATATATCGTTCCGTGGACAGTATGTAGTCGATCTCATTTTTTGTGGATCCATTAGGGCTGATCCATGTCCACTTTCGTTGGGGCTTCTTTTTGTAAAAGGAGTTCATTGCGTATAGATGCTTTTCTTCTAGGTAGTTCATCAAAGTAGCACCTCTATCATTTCTCTGACCATACCCGAAATCTCCTATTTTAGTTTCTTCCTTGTTTAGTTTTCTACCCAGTTTGACATTGAAATCTCTAATTACTAGTATAAGACGATTTTTATGTTCTTCCATAGCCTTTGATATATCTTCATAAAATAGTTCGATATCTTCGTCATCATAAGCTGTCATGGGGGCATATACCTGGATAATTTTAATTGATGTTCTTCTTATTTTAAGTATGACATAGGCTGTATTCGGGTTTCTTCTTTTCGTCGAGTTTCTGATAGGCCTATGATATCTCATTTTATGTTTGTTAATTCTTCTTCCAATTCATGTACTTTTTCATCCGTAGACATTGATCTAATATTGTATGTCCCTATTGACAGGTTGACGGATTTTTTTGATTTATGTTGTGTTCGTCTTAGTGGGTTTTTGTTTTTATCTATCAAAAGCGAATTATTGCGTCTCCCAGATACCGCGAGGCAGACCTTTGAGGTGTGGGATAATATTATGGGTTATTTCTGGTTTCATCATAATTTACACCGAAATTACTAACAAGAGAGTTCTCTTACTTCCACATGTTCAAATTGATATATAGTACCAATAGATGCTAGTTATATACCATCAGTACTAATAAAATGAAAACTATCAAATTAATGTCAATTTCATTGAATAATCAAAACAATCGAATATATATACCAAAACAACACAATAAAAGTAAAAGTAGAAGAAGAACTAACCGACCCTATTGAAGCTGGTAATGGGATAAGACAGGGAGATTTAATGAGTCCTCTATTGTTCAACCGGATTATGGATGAAATATTAAAAAAGTAAGAAATAAAAGAGGATACCAAATGGGAGAAAAACAAATTAAAATAATCTGCTATGCAGACCACGCAATACTATTCTTTCAAAGTGAAGATGATTTACAACGTATGCTACACCGATTTCATATAACCGCCAGAAAATTTAACATGTTAATTTCCTCAAAAGAGACAAAATGCATGGTTACAACAGCAAGTTTACTAATATGTTAATTGGAGTTTTAAGGTCAGATAATAGAACAAGTGATGGAGTTTTAATATCTAGGTATCATATTATCTAGCTACGGAAAGGTCGAAACTTAAGTGGAAGATCCACTGAATAGAGCAAACAGAGCCGCAGGCTGCCTAAATGAAACAATATGAAGAAATAAAAATATCGGGAAAGAAACCAAAGGCAGAATTTACAAAACAGTTATCAGACCAATAATGACATACGCAGCAGAAACAATACCTGACACAGAGAGAACAAAAAGGATGTTAGAAACAACAGAGATAAAAACACTTAGAAAAATTGATGGTAAGACACTATGGGACAGAGCTAGAAGTACAGATATAAGATGTAGATACAAGGTGAAGAACATCAAGAACTGGTTAAGAAATAGAAGAGTAGAATGGAACGATCATATAAGCCGAATGACAACAAATGGAGTAGTAGACATGGCAAGAGACGGTTACCCAACAGGAAGACGATCAGTAAGAAGACCACGAAAACCATGGAACGGCAACTTACTGGAGACACATTGAAAAACAGACAGAGTCATGTCTATATAAAAAGAAGAAGAAGAAGAAGAAAAAGATACACAGGATTGACAGGATAAACAATAAAATAGCTGCAAGAAAGAGAAAATGAATCAGTCATATTAATGTAGAATAGCAGAGGACAGAGTATTTGTCATAGCCTTAGACAAGTGTCCAATTGAAAAAAGACCACAGGTCGTTCAAAAAAGACGGAACTCTAGAAAGAAAATAGAATAGATTTAAAAAAAAAAATAAAAGCATAAACATGTCTTTTCCTACTCTTATAATATTGAAAATACGCAAATAGAACCTTGAATTAAAATGTAACCTTTGATATCTGTGATAAATTCATCACCTGAACAATGGCGCCGATGTATGAAGTTGAAATTTTTTACACCTATTTTAACTGTTTATTTTTTTATTATCTATATATGAGTTACGAACGATATCACAAACCTATTTATTTACCACAAACAGGCTCTTTAATACCTTAAATTATTACTATACAAATCTGATTTGAAATATCGTCAAAAAGTAATACACGGCATGTAAAATTTAAATTTTCAATAAAAAGTAAAATATTAGGCATTACTTATGGGGTTCAAAGAACGAGCCTTTACGAAAATTTAAGTACTAAGAAGATCACCACAATCGGGCATACCCAGGGTAATGATTAAATAATTAATCGGCTAATTCTTCAGTCACCCCTTTAATATGATTTTGTTAAATTGGTCCTTTTTAGGACCAACTATTCTAATAACATATGTTTATAACTGTTAAGGGTATATCTAGAGATCAAGAAACTTTGCTTTACTTAAACTTATCAGACATATGCGCTAAACACGAATCTGACTTATTTATAGTGCAGGAAACACATATAGGGCCTAACGTAGGGTATTTGGTATAAAGCTTATCGCTGAAAACCACATTATAATTATAGACATGCTATCTCTGTCGGAAAAAAAGCAAAGAATAACTCAAAGTAAGAAAGGACAACACCAGTCAGCTTTCAGAGAACCTTTCAACGATGTTCAGCTTGGATCCACCATTTACATATTTAATGAAAAATAATACAACTACCGACATTGAGGATCTGAGCACAAAGCTTATTACGAAATCTAGACCAAAAACACCACAATGGCTTATCCGGATGATGAACAACTGTATTCAAATTATGGAAACACCCAAAATCTAGAGACAAGCCAAAGTTGTTACTTCGCTTAAACCTGGCAAAAACTCCAACGAACACAAAAACTATCGGCCAATATCTTTATTTTATCAGCTATTTAAAATACTTTTGCACAAGATCGTTAATATGATTTCACCGATATTTTAAGAAAAGCTCAAATTAAAAGACAAAAGTGGCTATAGATAGGGAAGATCATGTACATTACAAATGCTAAATCTTACCCAACACATCAAAGACGGGTACGAAAAATATCGGGTATCAGGGGTGGTATTTTTCAATCTAAATGCCGCTTACGACACCTTAAATTACCAAATATTTCTCGAAAAACTATATGATATTCCCTTAGATAACAAACTCACTTATATTATTTGCGTATGCCTACACAAGAGAATATTTTTTGTATCACTCAATGTTAAGAATAGCAGATGAAGAACGGTCTCGCTTGGGGTAGCATAAAAGCACCTACACTGTATAACATTTACCCAAACGATCAACTTATACCAGTAGATAATAGGACTAATATTATAAAGACGATACACCTATTATTGCACAATAAAAATAAACTATGAATCAATTTTCAGCCAAAACCCCTGAAAAACTCATGTGCGCTCCTCAATTTCCCTAACATAGACGCTTTCATAAACTGAACATCCAATAATGTCATAAAATTGTTGAACTGTAGACTTCCTATAAATTTCTTGAAAATAGTTTGTATCCCACGGGATCAGTCACAGATCATTGTTTAAAACTAAAAGGTAAATTGAGGACCAGAAATAATATTCTTCGCAAGCTTGTCAGCTAAAAATGAGGCGTACGTCCTTCCGCCTTTAAAACATAGACGCTTGCACTATATGCTTCTGCTGCCGAATATACCTTGATAGACAAATTAACCATTCTTTCGTTTTGTGCACAACACTACTACCCATTTTAACACAAAAATATCTATTGCAGCACTTAACCATATTTATTTTGAGATAACCTCCTATCGAGATATAGTATACGAGATATCGAGTATACAAATAAGACCAGAACTAAAATAATAAAAAAGCTTTATACAAGATATCGCAGAAGAGTAGATGAAATAAAAGTAGTTTTTATTAATCGGGTGCTTACATAAAACGTACAAAGACATACTCACGTAAACAAAATACATTACGAAATTTCTGTAATAAAAAAAACATCGAATTCGGCATTGAACTAATAAATTATATTAAATAAAAAAACAATATTTCTAAAAATGCAGAAAAAATAAAATTTTCTATGCAAGCGAACATTCCATTAAATAATAAGCCGAAATCCTTTTGTATCTATATACCTGTTTTTTAAAGAACCAGTTACCTTTTAGTACGTAGTTATACCAGGTAATAAGATATCCTCTGTTACACAGTGTAATGCATATGACATTACACTGTCTACAAATAGTAGATAAAAATAAGGAGCCCATATAAACCGTTCAGGGTATATGTTGAAAATATACGGTATAATCGCACAGTTGCCAAACTCTCAGAGCTTACTTAAACCGATAAACGTATGGTTCAAATATACAATGAAAAAGATCTGAACGACCCCTATAATATATACTCGTGAACTAAACGATATACATTTATGATACAGGGGTATTTACGGGCTCCAAAAAATTTTTATAAATTATTAAACTCTACATGTTGATGAATCGACAGAACCAATATTATGGAATGGTCAAGTGAGCTCCGTATATCGGTATCCACTTGACCACGGAGCTCAATTAAACCTGAATTTTAACATGGGCGGAGTCCACTTTATGCCGTAGATATATATATATATATATATATATATATTTATATATATATATATATATATATATATATATATATATATATATATATATATATATATTTAAGGATCACTCGAAGAGTGGTGGGTTTTTCGGTCAAAAGGTGGAGAGAAAAAAGACAAAGAAGGTGGCTACTTCATCTATTTATTGAAGACGTTTCGTTTTCTAATCAGAAAGCATCATCAGTTCATCTAAAAAGAACAATATGAAAAACCAAACATCCATAGAAAAGTTATTATAAGTGTGTTACTTCAAAAAGACATGTAGCAGTCAATGATATTAAATATGTAAAGAAGCTTACCACAATGAACATTATAAGATTATGTTGTATACACAATTAATTGAAACTAAATACAGTTTACAAATTAACTCAACCTTAGCACAGCAAAAGATCATGTGGTAATTATACATGTATATAAAAAATATGTAAAAAAGCTTAAGTAAAAAACATTAATTGGCAGAGAACTAACAAGATCATAAGATGCACTTCCAACAGTATATTATTAGTTAAATTTAATTTAACTAATAGTTAACTAATAGTAGAAATATAGTAATATTTAAAAATATATTCAGGTTACTTACCACTCTTAGCTTCTTATCTGCTGCCGGTTAAATGGAAGCAACAAGTAGAACCCACGCCAAACAACGAGAAAAGACAGTGGCTTTGAGGTCAAAATATGACAGAACAGCAAGGTGAATTACCAACCGCTAGTGCAATAAAGCGGTAAATTTAAAGAATATGATAAATTTGGGTGAGAAACTTGTCAGTAAAAACCAAAGAATGAAAAAAAATGTGGTTAAGATCACCATTTTTCCCCCAGTGATTGGTTAAAAGAGACAATAAACAACCAAGTGAGGTCAATCCAAAATATCATATACTAAAAAAGTCGACGTTGTGGCTGGATAGCCAGTCTCAGGTGAAGATTGATTCAACTTCCAACAGTCCAAGGTTCATAACATTTGGAACTGAAGCTAATAAAGATTCTACGAATCAATTTTAATTATAAAATTTGCATTTTACATTTAAATTTCATGTTTACACATGCAACATTTCATGTTTACAGGTGTAAACATGAAATTTAAATGTAAAATATAATGTTTAAAGTTTAATAAAGTGCTTATTGAAAAAGGCAAATTTGCCGAAACGTTTAAGCAAAATTTAAATAATTTTATTTACATCAGACCGACAAACCCAGGAAATAAAAAAGTTTCTAAAGGTAAAAGAAATAAGAAATTAGACTTACTCACAATCAATCAATTTAACTATCCAGACGACCGGTTTCGCTTTCTACAATATGCAAAGCATCCTTTAGGTCTCGATACAAACTTAAATAAATGCTGAAATAATAAACTCATTATTTTGGGGGGGGGACTTGAATGTACTACATCTCTTACTTGGAGATAATGAGTTTTTATGTTATCTGTTAGATTTTAGAGGTAAATTTGACAAATGTAGGTTAAAGTGTGACAGTTCTTCTTCTATTTCTAAATACTGTAAGTTAAGTTATCCAGTTTTATGAAATAAGCTGATATTAATGAATGTCTCTAAAATTTTTTAATTTTAGATATCAAAGTTAGTTGATGTGTATAATATTGGCATACTTTAACAATCTTTAAATAATTAAATTCCATTGTAACAATATGAATAATTGAAATACATCTGCTATGATAACTAACTCAGTTTAGTCAAAATTACAGAATAAACTTAAGTGATTATTTCGTAATTAAATTAAATTAAATATGTACATTTGTAATCAAAATGATAACAAAGTTACAAACTTTCTATGAAATTATTGTCGGTGTGAGTTATCTGTCATGGTGTGTATAAATATTTTTAAATATTTTATTCCAGTTACTACTACTACTAAGGATTTCCACAGTTTTCACTGTCTTCCTTCGCTCAACCGTTTTCTCCAATTTTCTCTGTCATTCCAGTCTCCATCTCGCAGGGTTCTTTTCTCCATAGCCTCGTCGATTTCATCTCTGAATGACCTTCGGGGTCTTCCTCTTTTTCTTCTTCCAATCGGGCTCCATTCTGTGATTTTGTTTATCCAGCGTCCTCTGTCCGCTCTTCTGACGTGGCCGTACCAGGATAGTCTCTTCTCCTCTATATAGTCGATTATGTCTGATTGCACTCCCATTCTCCGCTTAATCTCTGCGTTTTCAATTCTGTCTCTTTTTGTAAGTCTACAGCTTCTCCTCAGGAACTCCATTTCTACTGCTCTTATTCTACCTCTATTTCTCTTGTTTATTGTCCAGTTTTCGGACCCATATGTCAGGATACTTCTTGTCAGGGTGTTATATATTCTCTTTTTTGTCTTTATCGTAATGTTCTTATCCCACAACACTGAGTTTAGTTGTCTTATACAGTTTCTTGTTTGTCTCAGTCTGTTGTTTATATCTTCTTCTGTTGTTCCCTGGTTCGATATTATGGTTCCTAAATACTTGAATTTATCTGTTCCATTTATTTGTCTTCCCTCGTCTATCTCTAGGTTTCTCATATCCTTGTTTTCTGTTGTTAGGTATTCGGTTTTCTCTAAGTTTATTTTCATTCCGTTGTTTTTATATTCTTCTTCTAGTTTTCTGAGCATAAAGCTGAGATCTTCTTCATCTTGTGCGATGACTACTTGATCGTCGGCAAAACTTAAGGTGTATAGGTATTCGTCTCTTACTGGTATGCCCATTCCTTCGCACTTTCTCCTCCATGGTTTGAGTGTCTTTTCCAAGAATATTTTAAACAGAGTAGGGGACGTAGCACAGCCTTGTAGAAGTCCTTTTTTCGTCTTAAATGGATTGTAGGCTTTATTTCCACATTTAATAGCTACTTTGTTTTCTTTGTATAGTGCTTTAACTGCTTTTATTAGTGTTTGTCGGATTCCGAGATCATTCATTGCTTCCCATAGTTTGACTCTAGGTATTGAGTCATATGCTTATTCCAGTTCTGATATGTTAATATGGGACTAAAGTAATAAGTAGATAACTTGTTGATGATAAAAAAATTGATTACTTCAAGGAATTGACTGAATTATTAAGCATTCAATAAGTAGTTGGTAACTCTAATATCTGACAGTTGTGACCGGAAATTGGTTATACCAACAGGTAAACGGTTCTCTATTTAAACCGATGTAAAGCAAATTTATTCCTATTTCAATTTTCCTGTACCATGAACAGATATATCATCACACCGACAAGAACAATGGTGAGTTTGTATAATAATTTCTGTAACACTTTAACATTTCAAATTTATAGCAGTTTATAGTTAAAATATAATATTTCTATTTGAAAATGTAGATTTGCATATGATTAGGAATAACAAAGATCCATTTAATTAATACTACTAGTCTGAACGATTTTACAATGTTGTGTTGGGAACCATCAAACCACGTGTTGAATTTGAAATCAAATATTTTGTAAGATGAGTGTATTTCGAAACCAGATGGGATTAGTAGTTTCTATTTAAATATTCACGGTCAGGAAATAATCAACAATATATATATATATATATATATATATATATATATATATATATATATATGCTTTCTGGTTTTTCTCCTACAACTAAGTACTCAGTTTTTTGTATATTAATTGTGAGGCCCCATTTGGTATACTCGTCTTCCAGTTTTCTAAGCATGTAGCCTACATCACTCTCATCTTCAGCTAGACTGGCTTGGTCGTCAGCGAAGTGTATTGTGTACAATCTATCATCTCCGATTGGGATGCCTATATTGCATCACTTTCTTCTCCATACTGAGAGTGCCTCATTTAGATATATTTTGAAGAGTGTAGGTGCTATGCAGCAGCCTTGCTTTAGACCCTTACTAATGGGAATTTCTCTAGTTAATCTATTTCCAGTTTTAATGTTTGCCGTCATATTTTTGTAGAGCTGTTGTACTGCTTGTATATTTTTTTTGCTTATTCCTTGTTTTTCCATTGCTACCCAAAGCATTGAAAGTGGTACACTATCGTATGCCTTTGTCAGATCTATAAAGACTATATGAGTTGAAAGGTTGTGGGCTAATCTTTTCTCGATAACTTGCTTTAGAGAGAATATACTGTCCATACAGGATCTGCCTGCACGAAAGCCATTCTGTTCTTCAACATCTGTCATCTCTTTTTCAATTTTGTTTTTTATTATTTTTCCATACAGTCTTGAGAGTGAATTTATGACACTTAGCCCCCTGTAGTTTGAACAATTCTTTCTATCTCCTTTTTTGTAGATGTTGCTAATATGTGCTTTTGTCCACTCCGGTGGTAAGTCGTGTCCATTATAGAATAAGGTGAAGACATACGCCAGTAATTCCCAGAATTCCTCCAAAGCCAGAAAGCCTACAAATCGAAATGGGAACTATAAAACCAACATACAATTTCAAATACTTGGGAGTCCAAATAACATCAAAAGCAGGAGGTAGCGAAGAAATACACTCCAGGATTGGCCAAGCAAGATCAGCCACCAGACAGCTACACGGACTATTATGGAATAAAAAAATAACAAAAGAAAATAAAAGAAGAATCTATAAAACAATAATAGAAAGTATTGGGCTGTACGGCGCCGAACTCCGGGAAATAAACCAAAGAAACAAATCAAAAATTAAGGCCATGGAAATGAACTACTGGAGACGATGTTGCCAGCTCACTAAACTTGATAGGGTGAGAAACGAAGATATTCGGAGAGAAATGGAAATCGATCTAGACATAATAGACACAATCGAAGCCAAAAGACTTAACTGGTATGGACACCTTCAGAGAATGCCTGAAAATAGATGGCCAAAAAAAATAGAAGAATGGACTCCGCCAACTAGAAGAAAACGAGGTAGACCAAGACGATCCTGGAGAGACGATGTCGACGATGCAATGACCGCCAGAGATTTAACAACACTCTGAAGATTGCTTCGACAGAAAACGCTGGAAATTAGGATGCGAGAAGCGGCGCCAGCTGTAGAAGACTCGCTTGTTATATTATATGTATATATATATATATATATATATATATATATATATATATATATATATATATATATATGGTATGTACAATCTTTCACATAATTTGAGCATATAATTTGTATCTTTGAATGTATTATAAATTTTATAAATTGTAGCTAGGTACGTGTATTTATTTTACCAGAGATAGAGTTTTTATCTAATCACGAGTATATTTAGAGAAGCAGAAAAGCTTGGGTTTTCCCATTTATGGCTTACAGAAGTACATTTATATAGCAGTTATAACGATTAGAAACTTAAAAAATTACAATTTGTAAGGCTTAAAAGCAGAAGTAAAAATTATTATTTTTGGAAGCATCAAGTGTATAAATTTAAGTTCTCAAACTTTCTTCCGTCAGTTCCCGATGAAAATTAGTTTACAAAAATGTATTAATTGTACATGAAGCGCTTATGACAGAGCGGGAGCTTAAATTGTACGATAATTTAAATTAGTAACAATTTGCGGCATAAATCATGTTTCTATCTCTTATATAAGCGACAGGCCAAGCCCCCGCCCTTCCATAGGCGGTTCCTTAACAATTAAAAAACAGTATTTTAGAATTATAAGCATTTGGCTTATTGGGACTTTATAAAAGGTTTGATCTTGAATTAAGCCACCTGATTATTTTAAAAATAATATTTTTAATAGCTTAAGCAAGGATACTGTCTGTCCCCTTGTTTAAGGAAATGTAGTGGCATGGGAATCCCTCTAAACAACATAACATTGTACACACTATGCTTTGCAGATAACCAAATAGTCTTGGCTCAGAATTACGAGGATTTAAAATATATGGTACGCAAACTTATTCAGGAATATCAGAAATTAAAAATAAATACCAAAAAAACAGAATTAATCTGTACAGGAGGAGAACAACAAAATCTAATTCTGAAAGAGTAAAATTAACAAATAAATCACTGTAAAATGTATAAATTTCTGGGCATCTTTAAAAAGACACAATAAAAACTGGATGAGAGTGGCGGGGTTGGAAACACAAGGAAGAGACCTATGTTCAGCAGTAGATTTTTGAGGCTGGATGATGATGATCTAGGAATACAGATAACCAATGACGACAATTTTAATAAAGAGATTAATTACAGAAATAACCAGGGAAAACAAGCCATTCGGCAATTGAAGAGCATACTGCGGGATATAATAATTTCGAGGAAAAATAAACACAGAATCTATAATAGGATTGTCAAAAGCATTGTTATATATGAAAGTGGAATATGGAAGAAAACCGTAGAGACTTTGGAAGGAACAGAAACGGACTATGGAAGGAGAGCGGCCAGTAAATCAAGATTAGATAAAGTAAGAAACGACAGAATTCAAGATATCATGGGCGTTAAAATTAGAATATTAAAGGACATAGGACATGGACAACGAGGTAAAATAATTACAGCCAGAAGGAACTTTTTTAATTATTGTCGCAGTCAGTGTAATATTATGCGTGGCAAACTAAGAAGCACTGGTAAAAAAACCATTCCGCTCGATTTCTTCTAAAAGTTGAAACGGTGGTAAAAAGATACTGCTAATATTTTTTACAGTGTATAATTGGTTTTATTGAGATTTATCGGATCAAACATTTTGTTGTAGGGCACTGAATTGAAACTGGCGTTATTATGTCCACCTTATAACGGAAATCGAATCCTATATCCCCTAGGCCTGTCGTATTAACTTATCATAATAAACTTGCTTGCTAGCCAGGAGTTAATTAAACTGTCGATTACCGATCTAATACTCCACAACGAGGAATTTGTTTGTTTGTCGCAATGATTGACTAAAGGACAAAAACGTTTTCAATTTGAACGGCATGTGCAACTAATGACTGGTATTCAAAGTCTGGTTTCCTATTTAAGTGGTGTTGGTATAACATACAATAAAAACTGGCAAACCTAATATAGTGTGTAATATTGAAAATACATTACCCATTAATATTCAAAATGATTTTATACATTTTTGATATAAAAAAGGTTAGAAAATTTTATTAATGAGTGTCACCGTTAAGTAATAAATCCCTTAACTTTTCGGGGTTTCTCTTAATGTTTCGAATAAAATTACTAATTTCTTTTCCAGGAATTGAGTTTTAACCATCTTGAATTTCATATCTTAGGTTATATAACTCCGTTATTAAAAAAGAAAGTTAGCTGAATCTATTCCCTTTAATATTCAATAGGTGACAGACGTAGAGACATAGCCAGGAAAGACCGGTATGTCGACAGTCAAGAAGGAATCTGATAGTACGTACGTGGTACTACAAAATTGGGTTTCTAGTTTACTGAAGATATGATATTGCAACTAGTTGTTTAACACTGTAGATGTTTAAATAATGATTTTTTTTAAAGAAAGCTAATAGAGGCTTACTTTTATATGAAATAAAAATCTGGATGGAAAATCACTATATCTGAAAATCCCTATCCAGGAAGACATACAAATGCTAACAGAAAGTTTAAATTTGCCAGTAAATACAATGGAGTTAGCTACATACTGTCTTAAAATTGGCTATTTCGATAACACTATAGAGATATGTAGATAAATAGACGGACTCTGTACTAGTAGGTATGCACTATCACCGGCTGTGGCAAAACTCTATATGACCTACTTTGACATATGGTCTCATAAAAAATTGGCACTTCTCAATTTTTATTTGATACTTAAATAACATCCATACGAAAATCTAGTTTATACTTGAACTGGAGACGATACAGACTTAATTTTTATGAGCTCTTGATCACCAAACAAAGTCACAAAAGTGATGACTTCAACACTCTATCTTTTCCCATGCATAAAATTATTCACGAATTGCTTTTTATACTAGGTCTCTTTTTTACTCACAGAAACTAGTATTGCAAAATTAAGACGCTTGTCCATAGAAATCACAATATGTTAAACAAGGATTAACAATATGGCATGTCTTTGATATTTTGTTTACTGTAAATTTTTACGTTTATAATTTTCATTGACAGTGACATTAGCTCATTTGTCGTGTTTATTGGTTTATTTGAATTAATTTTTTTTTTTTGGTTTTTCAAATAATTTAACTTGTAGTTTTTGGGTCTGTCAATTGAATTATATATTTTCAAGCATAATTATTATTGAACGACTAACTGTTGCTCTCAATTTGATTAATTCCGGTAGTTATTTATTTTTAATCTAATGAGAAAAGTAATATTTTCATTAATCTACAAATTGTCATTATACTACATGAGTCTGGCTACAGTTCCGTCGAACGGAAACTTATTTGTATATTTTTGAGATTGCTTTTTATTATTATTATTAAGATATTCCTGGAATTTATACGAATATTTTGAGTTAGAAAGAAGTAATGGAGGACCTTTGGAGCCTCTTAGATCTGTTCAAGAGGTAAAATAGCAAATGCATGTTTGTTAATCAGTTACTATTAAATAATTACTTTTTAAGAGAGTTGCGCTTTAAAAAATCACGGCGAAAAATATACTCGATAAAAAAAATTAAATAAAACAATCCTGTCCTTTCAAAACCAGGCAAAAATAGACGTCGTCTTAAAAGTAAGATGACTGATGGCCTCTCTTGCAGCAATTCCTACATCGGCCAAACATCTCAATTATTGAAATCACGTATTACACTACACAAAAGTGATTCTCGACTTCACCCTGACCGTTGTGCATTAGCCAAACATGTCCATTTCACTGGTCATTTCATGGACTATACTAACACTACAATTCTCCACCGTGAGAACAATAAATCTAAAAGAGAGTTCATTGAAATGTCTTATATTTTCCTTAACGATTTCTCCATTAATTTTAAGAGTGACATTAAGAATCTAAGCGATACATACCACTTCTTACTTAAATCAGATACCAAGAACAATACAACATCATAGATAACTAACTTGACTGATATATCCATTAACAACTAACCTACCTTTATAATTAATTTTCATTAACTAAAAAAGATAACATTTCCTTGCTTTTCTTAGGTACATCTCAATTATATTATGAACAATAGAATATAATTAAAAAAAAAATCAAAATAATATTTCCCTATACTGGGATTTAATTTCATTCGTTTTTTTACCAATGAACCTTAACGACATAAATATTCATAAGAACTACTTGAATTTGTCAGCGCATGTGTTCTGGCTAAAACAGAACCTCACTTTTAAACTTACGAACAATCAAAAATTTAGTTATTGCCGACAATTCAAAGAATTACCTTCTTTTAAATGTAGTTACATTGGGTTTTTCGATTAACCTTGGGTAAACCTTTGCGTTTTAAGTTCAAAGCTACCATACATTTCAAACGTTAAAAAAACCTTTTTTTTTGCACATAGTAACAAAAAACACCATTATGTTACTAGCAACGTTTTTTAATATTCTAACTCTACAATTCTAAGTTACGGTAAGATCAATAATGTTTTTAATAGATAATATATGGTAGCTAATTATAATTTATTCTCTTTCAGCCCTTAAGAAGCCAAATTAATTCTCTTTGGCGAAAACGGTAGGCGAAACAATTGATACTCATTAGAGTCTTTCTTGCAGATTTCCCCAGTATTTAAGAGTTTACTATATATATATATATATATATATATATATATATATATATATATATATATATATATATATATATATATATTGTTATGATTCATTTCATCTGCCAAAGATAAAATTAAAATTACTAAATAGACCATCTAAATAGATTTTCAAGATATCCTGGAGAGTTGTTAAGCTATGTAAAAATTAAAAATAATGGTTTGCTCTTAATATATTTCAAATTATAAAATATAATAATTCAAAATATTTCAACTGATAAACTATGAAAGATATTTCAAAGAAAAGAAAGTCCATTATCTTTGTATTACCTGTAGTAAACAAAATTTAAGATATGCATAAATTATTTTCTTTGTAAAATATATTTGAGTGAACGTAGTGAATTGAACAATACGACCGGGTTTTCCAAATGGACTTGTACAGTGAATAAAGACAATAGGGTAGAATTTAGAAATTATATTTCTCCGTTAGTTTTTAAGAATTTGTAGAAACGATTAACATGTTAATAGTTTTTAGGAAAGTTATAATTGTAGTTAAGGTTGTTGTTTGTTATCTAAATGGGGATAAATATGACCAACTTTGATTGGCAAAGAGTAAAAAAAAGTGGGAGAGATAGATGAATGAGAGTTTAGCTAGATTTTAGAAAAAAAAAGATCATCAGTTGTTTTCGAAGGGTGCAAGGCGAACAGTCGTTGTTCTTTGGCGGTTCCCAAGTGATAGTAAGCATTAGAAGTGAATGTTTGTGAGTTTGTGAGGCCGGATTCAGTTTATCGAGAGGAGAAGAGATTGGCATCTGTTGAACGACACATGCATGAGTGCATCTGAAGGAGATCATTGAAGACGAGAGGCTCGCAATAATTTGTTGTAAGATTGCTGATTAACTAGGGAACTGCTAAGAATCGATAGTGTAGGCTACAAGGAACAAGGATTTGAACAACTCATCATCAGAGAGATAATTATTTTCCATTCGACAATATTTTTTTTATCAACAAGTTTTTTTTCTTATTGCTTCAGAAAGGATAGAAATATTTATCAGGAGATATAGAACAACAATTTTGATTTGAGATTTTAATTTATGTAGTATATAACATTAATGTTTGAAGGTTTATGTACGTGAACAAGATTTTCATAATCATTGTATGAGATATTTTTTGTTTAAGATATTTGAGTGTGAATTTTATTTCAATTTATAATTTTGTATCATATATGTTTATTATTCCGGTATTCCTCAGACCTTATATGTAAAGTATAGATATTGAAGCACGAATATAACCCTGAGATAAGAGAATTAAATAGTGTGATAAAATCATAATTGCATCATTTAAATAAGTTGAATTAATTAATTAATTAGCTAATTAATTGCTTGGCGCATCTCTGACTTTTAATATCAAATTAATATATATATATATATATGTATATATATATATATATATATCATCATCATCATCATGTGCAGCTTTATCAACCGTTTCCAATTACGGTGCAGCCTCCCTTATTTCAATGATTCATAAGGGGTCGCGAGGCATACCTTACCACGCTGCCTCAGGTCGGGTTGGTAAGGGGCAAGTGTTGTCGTACAATGGCTTTTGCCATTAACCATTGAGTTATATTATATTAATTAGATTTATAGTTCCATCGTTGATTAAAATCAGTTTCCCAGACATCGAGGGGAGCATTATCTAAAAAATTGAATGTTTCACATTTTTCATCAAAATTATCATCATTGTTGTTGTATTTTGGATCAAAAGTCGTATTATTCATAAAAACTGCAACAAAATGAGATTTTCTGTTGCTATTTTATCCATTTACTTAACCAAATTTCAAATTTTAATATATATGAGATCTTAACGGAATTTTTCATATATTGTCATTTTGACAGTTTTGTTATATAAATAATTAACTGGATGCATTTTCATAAAAAAGGTACTTTGGGGTACCGTAAACAAACCCACAAACTGACACATATACAAAACGTGATTAAAATGTTCATAAGTAATTGTCAAAAACACTATAATCCCGGTTCTTATCTTACCGTTGATAATTAGTGTCATTGTGTGATATGTTTTCGACGTGGGAATAATTTCGTCTTCATTTAAATCAGTTGTATTGGAAATAAATTATTTAAACAGATTAGCAATAAAGTTTGTTGCACTACTAATTTCTACATCTGACTGCATCCAATTATGTGGTAACATCTTTTTGTAAATCTTTACAGAAATATCCAATTTATTCAGATCTTCTTCAGCTTGCTATTATTCATGATCTATTAAATAATGAAAAGTGATTTTCTGTTGCTATTTTGTTCATTTTTACCTTAAAATTTGGATATTTATAAATCTTAACGGAAAATTTTGATATATATATATATATATATATATATATATATATATATATATATATATATATATATATATATACATTTAGTGTTACGGGGGTTTCCAATCTAAATGACACATTGTATCTGAAATGAATAAAGCAGATGTTACTACGACGATATTATAAAGTGGAAGCATATTTTATTATAAATATACAAAAAATATCTTCGGTAGAGCAGTTACGTAGCGAGCGAAAGTTTCTTCGATCGTGGTTTTGTATTTCGTCGGGCATGGGATTCTTTTATTAAATAAAAAGAAATCCTAAAATATCTACTACAATATCCAACCTCCGTAGAAGAAAATGCTTTTATCTTAATTTCAAAAAACACAAGATTTGAGTTTGCTTTCGGATATTAGAGGGTTTTCTAAAGAACAAAAATAATCAGCTCGCAGCAACTTACTTTATTGAGACAGCATTATTAGATGTTCCTGGATTTAGTTGCGTGTCGATGAGAAGATATTACAATCGGTGCACATGATTTATATTATAAAACGTTGCGAAATGAAATTTCAGTTAAAAGTCATTCCATATTTCGTCCTCAAATACTGAATATATTAAAACAGGTACCTTTTGAATGTTATGCTCTTTGCATCAACTTCAGATATGCACTTTAAATTGGACCTCATAAATAAATTTTAAAGTAATTTTAAGCAGAAGTTGGGTTTAAGTTACAATTAATTTAGAGAGGCAAACTCTGTCTACAGTGAGTATAATACGTAGTTAGAGTAACAATTTTAGTTTTGGTGTTGGTAGAATCAACAATGAGATGTATAAATTATTCCTCGATGTACATGTCTCGTAATATTGAAAATTTTTAAACAAACTTACGGGTTCTACAGCTCTAGCATCTAATTAAAAATTGCTTTATTAATATGATTGTAATAATTTTAATAATAATTTTAACAACTTATTAGAACAGGTCTTAAAATAGAGGAAATGAAAATTTCCTACTAGATGTTTAGTATATAATACACAATTAGTAATGGGATTTAAAATTCAAGTATTATGACATGTAGAGAGGAATACAGTGATGTCCCGCTTTTTTAAACTTAGTCTTTAATGTTGACTATACCTGACACATATTTATACACACTTAGTATCAATTAATTAATTTTTCGTTTTTCTTTGGAACTTTTAGTTGTAACCTTTAAACCGTATGTGGTTTATTCACTTAACTTTATGTTTTTTCGCACACTTTTTGAAATCATCTTTAATGTAGTTTAGTCAGGTTTGATGCATGGCGTCATTTGTTATGAACCATGGAACTCCCAGTATTATTCTTAATATTTTGGATTAAAATCTTTGTATTATTTCAATATTGAAATGTATGACCACAAATGTTCGCCACAAATTTAGTTTATAAGTCCAAACTGCTTTCAGGATGAAATAAAACATGTTCCTTAACTTATAACCCAGCTGTTTTTGCTTAGTAAATATACGCTTCTTCCAGTTTAATCTTCTTTTTAAGTAAATACCTAGATATTTGATTTCATCTTCTTGTGACATTCCTCTACCGTAGGACTACGACTAAGTCTACAGTCGGTGGAAAATGTGTCTCTACAAGTGGAAAAGGTTGGATGTAGTGATTTGTTTTTATCTATTTTGTCATCCATTGTTGTATTTGTTTAAGTTATTTTGTAGGATTTTTGAGACTATTTTGCGATTTTTGTTAGATGATACTACTTTCGTATCATCCACAAATGTGGCTGTGATGATATTTGTAACTATCGGTAGGTCATCAGTGAATGTAAGGTATAATATAGGTCCAAAGACACTTCCTTGGGATATCCGAGAGAGAATTTGTTGTATGCTTGTGTATTCACTCTTATATTTTACCTGGAGGTTTCTGTTGGTGATACAGCACTTTAAGATTATGTAGTAATTTGTTGGTAAATTATGTTTAAGTTTACATAAAAGACCTTTATGCCAGACTTTATCTAATGTCTGGATTATGTCCAGAAGTGCCGCTGAGCAGTACTTATTATTTTCAAAGTCTTCATTGATTCTCTCTACAACTTAAAGAACGTGTTATATCGTTGAATATTGTTTTATGAACCGAAATTGGTGTGATAGTATTAGTTTTTTGTTTTCTAGTATAGGTATTAGCCTAGTAAGTGTCAGATTTTTAAAAACTTTGGAAACTAGAAGAATACTAATAGAACGATTGGACTGTACATTTTCTGGCTTTTATCCTGGCTTTAGTCTTACTATTATCTGTGCTAGTTTTCAATGTAATGGGAAATGACCTAATCTTATTATAACGTTAAATAACTGTGTTAGAATATGAAAGCCTTTTTCTGGGGGTTGCTAAAGAGTTTTTCCAGTAATGGGGTAGTATCCTGGGGCCTTTTTTGATCGAATTGTGTTGTATAACATTTTTTACTTAATCTTTTGTGATTTTTTTCCAGGAAGTTCTAGTTGATAAGCTTTTGCTAGTACTGAAATAATCTTTCTTTAGTTTGTAGTGAGCATTTTGTGTTATTTGGCATAAAAACTTTTTCAAGGTGTGTCGTAAATGTTTCTAGTGGTCCTTTCGTCCATTCTTTTTTCTATTTCTGTCTCGACTAGAGGGATTATATAGGTTTGCCTTTATAAATTCCTTGTAGCCTTTATAACGAGTAATCCGTTACTTGAGTTATATCTAGTTTTTGTAAGTATTCCTTAAAAATTGCATTTTTGCCTCTAATAATTTTTTTAGTTCTTTTTGTACTTTATCGAAGTCTATTTTACTCTAAGGTGATCTTATTAATTGCCATTGTTTGAGAGTGTTTTTTCTCAATTAGTTTTTTATGTATTGTATTGGAACAGTTTTTATTTGTATGTGTAATTGTAGGTAATGATGTTGAGTTTCATGCTGCTTTCTGTAAAACTGTGTTAAAATATTCTATTGCCTGTTCGATCTGTTTACACGTTTTTAGTAATATGTGTATATTGATTTGATTGCTTACTTAATATTTACAATACCTCACCACAGAGAGCCTAGAGCCTCACATTAGATGTTTTGAATTGTAGTCTCCACCACAATTAAACATAGGTGTAAGTGCATCAAAGATATATACAAATTCTTACCTGTATAAGTATAAATTGAAATGAAATAAAAATGGAATGATACACATTGCATACATATGCACCAACTAAATGAACAAAAAAAAAGTAAAAATGGAGAAATACCATGACGAACTAACGAATACCCTATACGACATAAGAGAACAATGTGAGAGAATAGTGCTGTTGAGAGACTGGAAGGATAGGAAGAAATGAAAGCGTTGAACGTAACCTATATGGGAATATGCGGTTAAGAAATACTAAACAAAAATGGAATTAAAGTGATTAGATTTTGTCAGACAAATAGGTAACTCGTTTACCCAGCAAGCACTACGGTAAAGATACATTCGTAGCAGTTGGCAAAGTAACAAAGAAACGTAATAGAATACGTAGTCTACATGCAAGAAATAAAACAAAATATAACACAAGTTAAGACAGAGAATAGAGAGGAAATCTTAATGCATCACAGACGGGTGCTGACAGACGTGACATTGCTAAAACTGGTATAGCAAGATTATACACAATACGGCGAAATAGCAATAAAAGAACTAAAAGATGAACAAAAGTAAAGGCGACACTTAGAAGAAACTGATAAAGAATTCAAACTGGCGTAGATAAAGAAAATAGTGATAGGAACAGAAGAAAAATGGGGAAAATTTAAGGAAAGAACAATAAAGAAGGCAGAAAGGATATTTGACCACTTATCAACAAAAAAAAAATTTACACATATGGACGGAATTATGGAATACAGACATACTGCAAGAAGTTAGTAACATTAAAAAATGCAATAGTACAAACAAGTGAAAAACAAGACAAAAACATAACAAAAAGAAATAAATTAATAAAAGATTAAAAGTTAAGGAAAAGAATACGTGGAAAAAGTTTAATGAATCGCTAAACCAACATATAGAGACAACCATAGAGGTTTCTGGAACAAAGTAAAAATTATAAGAGGAAAGAAAAGAAAAAACTCAAGGGAGAAAGATACCAATATGATCAAATAGGGACATATATGAATAAAAAATTCAGAACTGAAGAATAAGCGGAAGCAGAACAAGATGAGCAAAATAAATTTTAGAAAAGCCAGTGAAGTAGTTAAAATTGATCCTTAAATCATAAAGTGGATAGTAAATAAAGACAAAAATGTTGCTGAAAATTATAAGAAAGGCAAGGGAAACAAATAAAATTCCAAGAATGTTAGGATAATTTATTGATCTCAATACATAAGAACAGGGAAGTCATATGCGGAAACTATATGCCTATCATCAATAGTATTTGAGTTTTATAAGCTTTACCAGAATTATTTTATTTTTATGTTTTTTTATAATTTTTTATTATTTTTTATAATTTTTTATATTTTTTTATAATGTTTTTTAGTTATTTATAAGTGTTTATAAGTTTATTTAATTTTATATTATTTTATTTACTTATTTAATTTTATTTAATTTCATTTAGTTTTCTTTAATTTTATTTAATTGTATTTACTTTTATTTAATTTTAATTCATTTTGTTTAATTTCATTTAATTTTATTTAAATTATACGATTTTTTAAATTTCTACGATTTTTTATTTTTTAAGTACCTATATTCTTTTATAAATTTTTATAATTATCGTTTTTTATATTTTTTTATATTTTTTCATAATAATTTATAATTTTTTATACTTTCATATAATTTTATTTAATTTTATATTATTTTATTTACTTTTATTTCATTTTATTTAGTTTTATTTAATTTTATTTAATTTTATTTAATTTTATTTAATTTTATTTAATTTTATTTAATTTTATTTAATTTTATTTAATTTTATTTAATTTTAATTAATTTAATTTAATTTTATTTAATTTTATTTAATTTTATTTAATTTTATTTAATTTTATTTAATTTTATTTAATTTTATTTAATTTTGTTTAATTTTATTTAATTTTTGTTATTATATTTACTTTGATTTAGTTTTTATCTAATTTTATTTAAATAGAAAATTTTAAAGTCAAAATTAGCCATCGAGCAACTTGGTCTCGAGTTGTTATAAAAAAATATATTATATAAAATTATAATAAGTGTATATGTGTGCATATTATACCGCAGGATTACTACACGCGTCTCGATTTTTCGAGTCATGCTAAAAAGAATTTCGAGCCCGTACAAAAACATCATTCAATAAGAGGTCAATACTTCTTATCGCTAGGAAAAATTTTTCGAACGCTATTAAATTTTTTAATATTGTGTTTTGTAATTTTTATAATCCTCTACACCTAACTTTAGTTTTTCTCTCATACGTATATATCACAATCTTCACATATTCACCGAAAATTCCTTTCCTTTTGGGAGCCCACCACGGAACCTCAGGAGGAATTTTATCATATGCTTTCTCAAGAGCAATGAATACCACTGGAGAATTTGTTTGTTTATTGCTTTACGTTTTCGGCAGCTGCCTTATAATGATAGTTGCATCTATTGTGGATCTGTTGATTTGTATAAATCCAAATTGATTTTGGGATATTTTGGTTTGTTCATATATCAGTTTTTGTAGCTCTGTAGTTGGTGCATTCTTGCATTCTTGTCTCTATTTTGATCTTGATCGGTACTTTACCAGGTACTAATATACTGCTTCTTCATTCATCAGGCATTTGTCTCAGTTTCATCAACTCCATTAAACAAACATGTTAGCCAATTTGTTCCTGTCTCTTCTAAACCTATCGACAGTTCCAAGGGATGTTATTTGGTCCAATTTCTTTATCTGTCTTTATTTTTTTAAGTCCTGAATTAACTTCGGCGTTGTAATTTTGATGTTCATCACTATTATTGTTTCGGTTAGCTCAACTGGTCTCCACTAAATTCTTTATGTAAAAAACTGTCTATCTTCGCTTTTTAATAGCATTTTCGAGAACTAATAATTTATTATTTTCATCTCGGATACATCTAATCTTTTATCTTTAATTAAAATCTTTTACTTTCTTTGCTCTTTATTTGCCTATGTAAATTCTACACTAAAGACAATATGAATTCATATTAAAATTACAAACAAATATTAGTTTACTAACATACTTGTTAAATTTTAATTACGATGAAATATATTATTTTACTTGTACAAATAAGTTAGTTTTAATTAAACATCATGTTTTATTTAAAACAAATCCAACGAAACTCGTTAATGTGTGTTTTATTGAGTTAACACTTAATTATTTTAAAGAGACAAAGGGCTAAGTTTGTTTACTGATTTGTTTGTACAACTTCTGAAATAAATATAATTATATTATACATTAGTATAATAAATAATATGTTTATGTATAAAACAAATGAGCAAAGGCTGCATGTGTCGTTATTCCAACTTTTCTTCAATATGCTCAACATACGAGTTATGAATATTTGTTAGACGAACTGCAAACTCTATTTAAAAAATTTAAAAAAACGTTAATATAATATTAGAAACACCGGAAAATGTAACAACCTTTTATTTTTGAGTTATTCCTTAAAAGTATAAAAAGGACTAAAGCGAAATATTTGGTATATCCTTCAAAAATATTTGGTAATGGATTGTTGCACAATTAAATTTCTTATTGTACCGTGCAGGTTAGAAAATTTTTAATAAGAAATCCTATGAATTATAAAAATTTTTGTAATGATCTATTTTTTATTGTAATATAAATATATCTAATTGATCTCTACCGATTTAATTTTCGAACTGTCCCTCCTGTATAGTAAGTTTTGATACCTTAGCAAAACGTAACAATAATTTCCTGTTAATTTTTTTGTCACTAGTTTATAATAAACTAATTATGAATGAAAACTAATTTATTTTATGAATAATTATAATAAATATAGTCCTTGCCATTTGTTACATTTGTTTCTATATATTTGTTAATATTATGTAATTTTGGTAAAACGTGGCTAGGAAATACTTGAAATTTATGCTGTCGCTAACACAAGGTTTCTTGTTTTAGTCTTTTGGTCTTATTTTATTTTTTTTCCCTCTATTTGGGAGGAACCTTTTTCTACAAGGAATAAAATCGCAGTATTATCATGAAAACCACTATGGAGAACTCCACACGTACCTAAAAGTACTTCAGCTTACAATAAGCCTACATATAAACAAGTATCAGCATTCATCTATATTCACGATACAAGCAAACTATACATTTTCCCATAGACTTTGCAAAGTCCCATTTTCAAATTTGGTTCAGCATTAGGCAGGATTTGCAGTTTTTTTATTAATATTAAATTTCATTTCAGTTTTTATGTATAACTAGCTGACCCGGCGAACTTTGTTCCGCCTTAATGGCAATAAATAAGCAGATTGTGTTTTTTTTTTATTAGAAAAAATACAAAAAAAAATTAAATAACTACATTATTCATTCATTATTATTTCTGTATTTTAGTACATAGGTTGCTCTTCACTTAAGTACCTTGTGATACACGACATTTTTTGTTTTATTATCAGGCGCAAAAACAAACAACGCAGATGGTCTTCCGACCCGTGAACATCCCACGTATAATTGACCATGGGAAAAACATGAATGTTCTAGATTTAAACCACAAACTTTTAAGGATTGGCCTTGTGATTTGTTGATAGTCATGGCAAATGCAAGACGTATCGGAAATTGAAGTCTTTTAAATTCAAACGGCATATCGGTTGGGATCATCGGGATCCTCGGAATGAGAACTTCCTCACCTTTGAATTTTCCTATCATTATCGTAGCGTAAATTACATTGTTCATCAATTTACTAACCACCAAACGCGTACCGTTGCACAGTTTTGGTTGGTTTATGTTTCGAAGCATGATTACTACGGAGCCAACCTTTAGGCGTAAATTGTGCGGTGCTAAGCCAGGCACGTCCAAAGAGTTTAAAAATTCAATTGGATAGTTGGTGGCTTCATCTTCATTTGTGACGCAGTCAATAGATTTGAATGAATGCATTGTTCCAATTATCTTATTTTGAATTATGTAGTTCAGGTCATCTACATCTTTATTCTTAGCAGCTAAAATTGCTCGCTCACTCGACCATTCATTATTTTTGTAGTTAGAAATAATATTTGGAAATACATTGTTGATAAGTTCGTCTTTTGATGAGACAAAATTACAGAAATTATTTGGAAATGATATTAATCCGCTCGATTCATCGACAGGTACTTGACCATTACCGATAGTCAGCAATTGCTCCGAGAAATCTTCAGCAGCTGTATCATTAAGCAATGTAACTCTCATGTTTGTTGTCAGCTGCAGTTTCTTCACATAGCGCCATAGATTTGACGATTTGAGGCAAGCGTTTATTTCATCGGCAGCCGTAGATCTTGGAATTACTGGCAGTATTTGGCGGAAATCGCCAGACAGTAAAATCATTGCTCCTCCAAAACATCTCGAGTCATTGCGTAAATCTTTTAATGTTCGGTTAAGTGCTTCTAATGCACGTTTATGCGCCATTGTGCATTCGTCCCAGATGATGATTTTCGATGCCGCTAAAACTTTGGCCATTGTTGAGTGATTTGCAATATTACACGTTGCTTCTTCAATAGTTTGAAGATTTAACGGTAATTTGAATGCTGAATGAGCCGTACGGCATCCTTCTAACAATGTGGCTGCTATTCCAGAAGAAGCAACTGCAACCGCTATGTTGGATCTCGCCCAAACAGTTGCTAAAACTAATGACATAAGGAATGTCTTGCCAGTTCCACCAGGGGCATCTAGGAAATATAAACCACCATTTTCATCAGCGATTGCCTTCATTAAAGTATCATAAACTTCCTTTTGTTGGTAATTCAACAGAGGCACATTCCTTTGAACTACTAAATCTAATTCCTGGTGATCATATTCACGTTCCCGTTCCAATTCTCGATTAAATGCGTCATTCATTTCACGATTTGGCGCTGGCATTCCTAACCTGATTAATAAATTACCGCACATGAGGTAACACATATCTTCGATCAAGAGTAAAGCACGATTATGTATCTCCTCATTCATCTCAATATCGTGATTTCTGGAATTGACACGACTTTGATGTAAAATATCTTCTGACATACTATCCTTGTATTTGTGCCACAGGTTACATGGGTTTGATGGAAAACATGTCGAAATTATGATAGCGAATAATGTGCGTATCTGACTTGGAGATGCAGAGATAATGGCTTCAGCGATTGTCGTATCTCAATGGGTATCGTTTTCTAATAAGTTCAATTCTTCACATGCAGCACGATATGTTGGGAATATTACACCATTAACAGTTCGTAGTGTCTCAAATGAAGTTGGCCCACGCACATTTACCAGCAACAACCGCAAATAGAAACATTCATAATTCTTTGGAGGAACTGTATACATACGACCAAGAGCATCAGTAGAACGCACATCTGGATACCCAGGAACCGCATCACCTTGCTTCCGTTTTTGAAAATTCTTGGATGAAGCATTCCAAGTATAATAACGTGGCATCTCCGAGTAAAGCAAAGTTCGTGCAAACTTATCGCTTTGGCAGATTGCAAAAAAACTGGTCAATGTAGTTGCTGGAGGTGTTTCAGCACGTTGCGTAGCATTCGAAGCCGTGAAATATACTCGTTGACCATTCTCCAGATGCACCGCCAAATGTATAACAGTAGGATGACGTTCGTGAATTGGAAATGCGAATATACGCCAAATCGCTTCATTACTGTTCACATAACGACCAACTTGATAGCGTGAAATTTCATCGTTGGTATTTGAGGATTGCAATCCAAAAACCGTCATATCACTGCCTTTCGTGACATATTTGCAAATATATTTTATGGACTTAACTGAATTGCAGTATTCAACGTTGCAATGTATCTTGAACGTTTTAGAAATAAGTGGCGAATATGGAACAATCCAACTGTTGTCGACAACGAAATCCATTCTTTTCACTTTCGTTGTGACAGTTCGACCGTTGTCATCTGGTGATCGACGCCGATACAGCGGATACCCATCGTTGCCAGTGACAATCTCCGCGGTTAATTTCCGTGGATATCGTTTAGAGCACTTTCCATCGACCATGCAAGGTGATTGGGGATTGATGGCACCACACGGTCCATGAATTATATTAGTAGTAACAACATCATGTAGGTCTGGATCGACTTCATGATCAGGAATCTCGGCACATATGATATCATCTATTTGGTCAAGATGAATTATTTCCACTAACCAAATAAGAATGTGTGCGTGCGGCAGGCCTCGCTTTTGCCATTCGATTGAATACATCCAGCATCGAGTATCTCCAAAGACGCGTTGTTTAACAATAAAGTTCATCAGGGACCGAATTTTTTGCCTGAATATACGTGCTGTGATGTCGTGTCTATCATTTGATGTTTGTCCGGGAAGCAGCAATTGAGTAATTTCTATCCATTTTGGATTACAGGTAAAAGTAATAAAGAGATCTGGCCGGCCGTAATGACGAACATATGTCATTGAATCTTCTGCATATTCATGCATATGACGTGGGCTACCAATGTACGTCGCCGGCAGAATAGTTAATCGACCAATATTAGCTGCATTTCCTTCAGTACTAACTGCATCACGTAAATGGACGTACTCCCCAGAACGCAGTTTGGCTTGGTTCAACCTAATAAATGTTAAACATTCCGTTTCTATTTTTACATACATGTCAACGCAATACTGCTGAAACAATCGACGAAACCTCAGCAAATAGTTGTCAGCATTTTGACGAATCATCAAACGATATGCATAATAATTCATTGAGCTAACTTTCTTTGTAGTTTCTTCACCTGAAATTAAAAATTTGATAATTAACCATTTCAAAGACAAATAATACAGACATTAACCATTATTAAGATACTGATACTTTACCATTCAATGGATTTATCATTTTAATATTAAAATAATATCCATCTTCTCCTTGCCAAAACATCAGTGGGTATTGCAATGCGCCATATGATCGATGAGTTTTAGATATTTGTTGCAGTTGCCCAGTATCGCGACGTGTAAGCACAATATCGCGTTTTTCCAATTGTTCACCAACAATCAGGATGGCAACTTCGTCTACTGTTGGAGCATTAAATGTGCGTTCGTGTGTTCCAGATGGTCGTTTATCTGCTTTGATGACAACTTTATAGTCATCATTTGGCATGCGCTCTAAAGCACTCTTAAACAACCTGACCAACGCATGATGTTTATGAAGCAGACACTGCAAGTCTTGAATAATTGCTCGCTTTATTCCTGCATTGATCCCTAGGCGTCAATCAAGTTGTTCTTCTATGTTGCCCATGAAATATATTTGTAATAATTTATTCTGTGTATCTTTGAAAGGTAGTAATGATCCAATTCGATGGTGAATCTGTCCTTGTATCTACAAAATAAAAACCAGACAGTATTAACTGGGTTATAAACACTTTTTCTGTGGGAGAGTAGAGTTCAGTATTAGCAAATATAATACATACCAATAGATAAAGTAAGTTATTCTTTAACTACATTCTATGTAAGTACAAAAATAAATACCTTAAATGTCGGATTAAATCCTCCTTCTTCGATAATGTCTGCCCCAAATGACGTCATTTGGAAACAACTATTGTATTTTCGAGTATTTGCAAGAAAGTGGCGTGATTCTTGTGTTTCGCCACAAAGCAATGAATACAATGGCTCATGTGGCGGAGTCAACACTGGCAATTTCACTTTACCATTAAGGCAGCATAATCCAGGCGTTTCTCCGGAAAACTTTAATGCACCACAATACTCGCAAACAACGTCCATTTGCCCAATGCAAACGCTAGGATGCAAGCTGTAATCATTGCTGCAATCGTATCGAAACGCTGCTCGATTCAAATCAGCTAAATATCTTGTTCTGCGTCGCAAATTATTTATTTGTTGCCTTATGTTGTTCGCTCGACGATTCTGCATTGCCAACCGAGCTGTTTCACGGGCTGCTTCACTTTGCTCTCGTGATTGAGAAGCACGAAGTCGAGCCATACTATCGCGGCGCTGTTCACGTGCAATTTCTTGTTCTTCTTCAGTCCTTTCATTTGCAGTATTTTGTATTCTTCTTGCATTACGGCTTTGTCGGGAAATATTCGATCGTCTTGGTCGCGGCATTATTAATTAAACTTCACTTCACTTCAATTACGGCTTTGTCGGGAAAGATTCGATCGTCTTGGTCGCGGCATTATTAATTAAACTTCACTTCACTTCAATCCACTTGTTAATTATTTATTTAATAGAAATAGTTTTAATATTGATTTCTTACAAATATCAAATTGTCATCCATACGTCATTACATGGCTGTCATTTTACGTCAATTACATAGCTGTCATTTGCGTTTTGTTATTCCAAGTCTGATTCTTTTTTGTTATACCACGTTTTATAGTGACTGACGTTTCATGTCAAGTCACACGGAAACGCTGTCGAACGGGATAAAAAGTATCCTATGTCCGTCTCCTGGCTCTAAGCTACCTCCCTACCAATTTTCAGCCAAATCTGGTCTGCCGTTCTTGAGTTATAAGTGGTGTAACTAACACGACTTTCTTTTATATATATATAGATAAATAGTTAATATTATGTTGCATTTGTCCAAACCAAGCCCGTTTTTCAGATTTACATTTAAAATAAGACGTTCCCACACTTGAGAGACTAAAGCTAGTCGAAGCCCAAAACAATTAGCTCTTAACATTAGTTGCAGTTATTCTTCTTCTTTAAGTTCCATCTTCTATCGAAGGTTGGAAATCATCATGGCTATGCGGACTCTGTTGACTGCCACTCTAAAAAGTTCTGCACTACTGCATTCAAACCATTCCCTTAAGTTTTTAAGCCAGGATATTTTTCCCGTCTTCCCATATTTCGCTTTCCTGGGATTTTGCCTTGCATAGTAAGTTGTAATAATGCGTATTTTTGCCCTCTCATCACATGTCCTAAGTACTCATCACATGTCCTAAGTACTCATCGTCAAGTTGCAGTTATATAGTTTTATATTCGCTCCTAACTTTCTGATGGGTCGTCATATTGCTATACGTTACATGTTTTCGTTCTGTCGATATTGATACCGCCGTTCCATTCTTAAATGGATATCCATTAAATAAAATATATGTATTAAATAAAATAGAACTCTGTATACTGTTATTGACATAAAAACTTTCCGTTAGCTTTTCATTTACTCTAGTATTTTATTCGTAACAACTCCTTTAAAGATTTGATATATTTTTATGGATATACCAATGAAAGTAGTACGAGAATATCTTCTCTACGGGATTTGTATATTGCTACCAACATCAAAATTCCAAAGAGAATTTTGTAGCTCCGAAATATATTGTATTTACTCTTGTGTGAAAAACACTCGAAAATGATATATTCCAAAGCGTTGTGTTTCACCATGTTTGAAATATTTAAAACTGTTATAAATAATAGTTATAATAATATTTGAAATATTTACAAATAATGTTATCACTAAACAATTTTTACATATGTAATGGATTCGACAGTTAATTGATGGAAGTTCATTTTATCAAGCAATAAAACACTGAAAACTTTTGTTTTTAACACTTCCACAAATTTTTATTGTAATTAATTATCACTACGGCTGTTTTAGCAGAGTGCCTTTCTTAAGTAGCTATTTTTGTTATGCGTCCAACAGTTTATAGTCTTTAACTAAATAAGTTGAGAATAGGAGAACTGTTTATCTCAAGTTGGTAATTCAAAATTATATCTGTACTTTTTAATTTGTTAATTTTCATAGATTCTAATAAGTAAAATCTGTGTTTCTATTATTGAAAGCCGTTTTGTGTTATGCCATACGTTTGTTAAACTTCTACCCATTTGACCAATGTAAGTTTTTGGGCAGTCGCCACTATTTTTCATGAGATCTTGCCTGTATATGTAATTCTGCAGAAAGTACTGGGTCTTTTCTCTGTTAGTGGAAATCCTAATTTCAGGGCTTTCTTATGCAATTTTTGGTTTAATTTTTTTATTGTTTCTTTGTTGTAGCCATTGTTTTCTGCTATTTATCTAATGATATTCAATCTCGAAGTTATTTTTTGACATGGGAATTTCTATTAATCTATGTAACCTGCTATGATAGGCTGCCAATTTATATTGTATAGCATGGTCATGATGAATGTCAGTGTCAGTATGGGTAGGTTATCAAATACGGAAAACTCATGTTTGTTTCAAGTCTGATAATGTTTAAATCTAGAAAATTTATGGATTATTTCTGTTGTGTTTCTATTGTAAATTCAATATGACTATGGAGTAAATTAATATAAGATAAGTATTGGGCACGTTGTCTGTTAGTTCCTGTAAAGCATAACAGTATATCGTCCACGTATCTTCACCAATATACAAACTGTTTGAATACGGAATGTTTTGAAATCTTCGTTTCTAGATGATCCATAAAAGTATCTGATAGTAGTGAGCTTAGAAGATCACTTATGATAAGTCTTGCACTGTTATTTGCCTTGCCAGAACGCAAGGCCTCCTCGGTCGTCAACATGCGAAACCCTTGCACAAAAAACCAAGAAAAAAATACTCAACCCTCCCAGATAAAAATAGCTACCTGGAATGTTATTAAAGAGAAAGAGAGGCTAAATAAAGATATACTGGGGGTTAGCGATGTACAATGGTCAGGAAATGGAGAGATATCAATAAATAACCACAATACTTATTACACTGGAGGAGACAAAACAAATCATCGATACGGAGTAGCTTTCATCATAGGCAATACTATTAGAAAATCAGTGCTAGGTGCAATTCAAGTCTCGGAACTGTAATATTAATATTATCCAAGTCTATGCTCCCACAGTTGATAAGACCGAAGATGAGATCGAATAGGTTTATTCAGAATTGCACAATACAATCAAGTTAACAAAATCTAGAGATATTACTTACATTTTAGGAGACTTTAATGCAAAAAATTGGAGTAGGTACAGTTGAAAATATAGTTGGACAGTTTGGATTAGGAACTAGAAACGAGAGAGGAGAAGGGCTCATAGAATTCTGCCAAGAAAAAAATATGGTAAATACTTGGTTTTAGCTTTCTAAGAGAAGAGTATATACATGGACCTCTCCTTCATATACAGAAAATCACATTATCAGAAACCAGATAAACTTTATACTTGTAAATAGCAGATATAAAAACCCTATAACCTCAGTTAAAACTTATCCTGGAGCAGATGTTAACTCAGACCACAATCCGTTAATAAAATTAAAAAGAATTGAACTCAAAACAAGAACAAAAAATTAATGTAAGAATGCAAAAAAAAAACGAAGAAATAAAAAACGAATTAAAAAATAATGTGAATATTTATATGCAAAAACACCAACTGGCAACAAACAAATTATGGATGTAAATAAAAAGTGGTATAATATAAAAAACATTACTGAAACCAACTCAAGAAAGTTTAGGGGTAGCACTTCCGTTATAAGATATCATTTACGATTTTTAACTATTTGCTAGTAAACAAAAACAAGTAAAAAAAAACATTCAAAACTTTTATAACTACCAATGGCATGTTATTGTATTTGCGGCAAACTACATTAACCGGTATTCGAATACTACACAAAAGGACTAAAACAATTTAAATAGAAATAAATTGAGTAGAAAGAAACTCAGTTCCCAATTAAGAGCACATGTTGTAAAAGAAACAATTTTAATTTAACCGTTGGCACGATTTAGAAATTGTAAATTCTGGTGGAATATATATTATATGCCCGGATTTCAGAGTTAAGCTATTTAAGAGGCGTTTTCTTGTATACGGGAAAGCGGCAATTTTTACTTTCGCATTTGATAAATTTGACATTTTTGTGCAAACTTTCCTTATATTTGACTTAATTGCAATGTGTACCAGATGGTTTATTCTTTAAATGTAATAAATATATACAAAGAACGTGTTAATTATAATTACTATTGTTTCTTTGTTATTTTTATCTCGTATTATATGGTACCAAACTTTTTAAACATAAATACAAGCCATATCAATTTTACTTCTGTAAACCTTACACCTGAATTCAAGACAAATGTTTTTAATTTGTTTGCAAAACAAGTTTTAAATTTACTTATTGTCCCTCTCATCTACAAAATCACAACTCATTAAATTCAACAGAAAAACACTCTCCACTGCCCCTAAAATCTTAGTGAATAACCACCCTCTCCCAGTCGTCGATCACCGCAAAATTCTAGGACTAATATTTGACTCCCGACTTTCTTGGAAACTACATATTCAGGAAACTAGAGCAGAGTGTATAAAACGTTTAAATATTATCAAAACACTTTCCCACTACCAATGGGGCGCTAGCGAATGTACACTATTAAAAGTATATAGGTCTCTTATTCGCTCTAAACTCGATTACGGCAGCTTTATATATATATATATATATATATATATATATATATATATATATATATATATATATATATATATATATATATATATATATATATATATATATTATGTCAGCATCCAAAACATCCTTACAAACCCTTAATTCAGTGCATAATACTGCTAACCGCCTCTGTTTAGGAGCTTTTCGTAGCAGTCCAGCTGAGAGCCTCTACCGCGAAGCCAACGAACCCCCTCTTTGGCTTAGGCGCCAATATCTCCTCCTTTCTTATGCTGCCTCTACTTCAGCTAACCTTTCTAATCCAGTACACACACTTCTGACATTACCCAACTATACTAGTACTCACCCTCCTGCTCCACGCATACACACTATCGCCCTCTTACTTCCAACTTTAATACCACATATAAATTTATCCCTAACTAACAATCTCCCGATCCTGCAGAATTCTCCTTGGACCAAAACTTTACCGAAATTTAATGTGTCACTTGCAAAGTTTAGTAAGGCAGAAACCAACCAGGATTTGATTAGGAAATCCTTACTAGAAATTCTTAACTTTAAGAAATTCGATCGGGTACTCTACACTGACGCATCAAAGAGCGAAACGGGTTGGTTGTGCGGTTACCACTACGGAAACAGTCGTTAGTTCATGTCAAATACCTGCCACATGCAGCGTTCACACTGGTGAACTGTATGCTATTTACCAAGCCTTCAAACTCTGTACAGCACCAAATCAACATAAGCTGCTGTATCCAATTGTACACCACGTAATATACAAATTGCCAGTGACCTAAAAACTAGTATAAAGAAACTCGTACGAAAATACTGGCAGAATCATTGGAACCAATCCACTACATTTTTACACCAAATAGATCAGACGATTGAGCGGTACGTTATCCCTGGTATAACTAGAAATAAGATGGTTGTTGCTAGAAGATTGCGTATAGGTCACACCAGATTTACACATGGTCACCTAATGAATTCTACACCTAAGCCAATCTGTCACTATTGCCAATCTCCACTAAGTGTTCTACACATCCTTGTGGACTGCCCTCATTACAATAAACGACGCCAAGAACTGGGCATGAAGGGCGACATCACAGACATATTATCGAACCAGAGCCAAGTCATCACAGCTATCCAGTTCCTGAAGCTAGAAAACCTATTAAATAATATATAACTATAGTATATAATATGTAATAGTACCTTTATAATTGTATCCACGGTGCCTCGTGCTAATGGCCGAAGCTGTCACAAGCACGTTAAATTAAATCAAAAAAAAAAAAAATTTACTTATAAAACAGGCCATTCACGATTTTTAGTCCGACTAGTGGTCCAACTTCCGCAGTTGAATCTGAAATCGGACCGTGAGTGAGCTGGTTGGATTAGTTGGAAAACTGCTAGTAGGTACGAGTTGGAACATCTAGATGGACGACTTGACGGTCCGACTTCGGCACCTGTTACGTATGAGATTTCTATGAATTACTTTACGCAAAGATCCCTAGTTCGCAAATATTTAATATAAATAAACTTTCAATTGCACGAAAATAACGTCTATTAAAATACACGATTCTTCATCATCATCTACTTTTTGTTAGGGCAAATCATTTTCCTTTCTGTAGATCTATTTCGGACACTCCCACACAGGTAAAATTTCCATCCTTCCGGATTGGCTACAGAAAAATTATCAACAAACAAAGAAAATTAAATCATAGTTGTACTGGAATTGGAAGCAGCTGTTTCTTTATATTGTTTTATGGCATCTTGAGCAAATTTATTATTTTAATTGGAAATAAGCCTGAATATTAGTTAAAAATTAAATTTATTTGAAGTTTCGACTTCAACTTCGGAATATTTTGATAACGATTTCCGAATAGGAATTCCAAACGTTCAATACATTTAATTTCTAACTTATTTGTGGCTTATTCCCAATCAAAATAGTAAATTTACTACAAAATCACTTTGTAACTGATATTTCCTCCCTGTATAAAATTTGCTTACGTCAGCTCCAAACAAAATCTCAATTGGTGTGATGTCCGACATCGCTGAGCAAAGATCCCTATCCTTAAATAACTTTCAATTGCACGAAAAATTATTATAGCCCTGCAAGTTTCTGGTATTACTTCTCCCAATAGTTGTGGAGATATTTTACAGCTGAACTTCAGAGCTGAAATGAAGTTGTCCATTCTGAGGTAGTTTTTGTAATTCCTCATCAATGAGATTGAGCAATTTCGTGTCACAATAGTTCACACGATCAACAAATAATTTATTCACCCAACATTTTTTCTTCTTTTTTTCAAATGAAGGACAACTCTTTATATACAAAATATTCTTTAATAATGATATAATAATAAATATATAAAAATTTTAATTTAAGTTAGTTTTTTTTTATACTTGAATAAAATGTCGGGTCAGAATTGACACGACGATTTCAGTTACGAGTACAAAAATGACAATGTCAGTTAAGGGTTAAACATATTATTTAGTTTTTCTACTCTCTTACTAGTAAATTGTATATTACCTACTATTTGGATGCTAAATAAATACATCAAAACAGATACTGACACGTAATGACTAGCACGTAATAAAAATTACGCTTGTTTCATAAAAATGTGTAATATCACATAAGCCTTGTAAGTCAGTTGGTCGAGTTACCATGGAAACGAATTAACAAGCGTTATTTTGACAGATTAAAAATTATTAATCTGTCAGTGTAAATATAGTGATAATTTAAATACAGATAAATAAAATGAGTTCATCGAATAGTGAAGATGAATTTAGTAGCACACCACCCAATAATATGCAGTTAGCTGCGAACACTACCGAGAACCTATTACCAGAAAAATCTAGAGAAAGATATGAAAAGGTATGTCAGCAATTTATGGATTGGCGTACAACAAATAATGTAAATTCATTTTCTGAAAACGTAGTCTTGGCTTATTTTGGAGAAATCGTTAAGAAATTTAAACCATCATCATTATGGGCAATATATTCTATGCTAAGAAGTGTTATAACTTTGAAAAATAATGTTAATATTGAAAATTACTCGAAATTGCGAGCTTATCTATAAAGGCAATCAGAAGGTTTTAAAAACAAAAAATCTAAAATTTTACATCCTGATGAAATAAAACTTTTTTTAAATGGAGCTCCTGATGTACAGTACTGGGTAATAAAGGTATGTTATTTAAAAGTATAACATAAATGTGCCTACTTATAATACTTTTATTTCAAGGTTATTGCAATTATTGGAATATGTGGGGCTTGTAGGAAACAAGAGTTGAAAAATCTTAAAATTTGTGACATTGATGATTTTAGTGCCATGTTATTAGTTAAAATTCCTGATACGAAAACCAAAATATGTAGATCTTTCGTTATTTCCGGAAATTTCTATAAAATCTTCAAACAATACATAGAAATTCGACTACAGATTAGCGATCTGCAAATAAATCAATTTTTTCTTAATTATCAATGAGGTAAATGTACGAAACAGGTGGTAGGATTAAACAAAATAGGCGGTGTTCATTAACAAATAGCCGAATATTTTAAGTTACCAGATCCAAAATGTACACAGGTCACTGTTTAAGACGAACTTCTGGCACTATTTTGGTAGATGCCGGTGGTGATTTAATGGCTCTTAATCGGCATGGCGGATGAAAATCTTTAACAACGGCCAAAGGATATGTCGATGAGTCAATAAATAATAAGACGTCAATAGCCAATAGAATTATAAATTCAATTGAAAGTAATTTACGGACTTTTACGTACACTGAAAATACCAATGTTAAAAAGGAACACACCCTACAGTTTACGTCATCTCACCATTCACCACGTATTATTAAACAACCGCCAAACTCGGATAAGGGTATAGTTATAAATAATTGCCAAAATTTTGTTAAATAAATAAAAGTTACTTGTTATACTTTTTATTTTTATAAATGAAAATAATCGTAGAAAAAGTATAGTACACAACTTGAGTTGTAAGCTTATTACATGCTTGTAAAATTACTACGCTGGCCGCTAATCGGCTCGCGCGCATCTTTTTTCCTCGCATGTAATAAGCTTCTTACAACTCTCGTTATGTTATATACTATTTAACAATAATTTGACAGGTTTGTCATAAGTAAACAACATATACTTTGTTAATACGTTAACTAATTATATATTACCATATATATACCATAATATTTTATTGAATTTGTTTTAAATATAAAAATAAATAAATAGTAAATTAATTTATTTAATTTTAAATACATTATTTACATTTTAAAAATACTGAAAACAAAGTGTAAATCGCCGCGCTAGTCTACAGTACTGCCTACTGTTCATTTTTTGTCCATTTTGGGTTGCGTGTAAGTACTTTGCTGTATTTGAGTAGTTTTATCGTGAAATCTCATTCAAGTCATTCTGAAATATTAATTTCTGTTTAATGAAGGAGTTATGTTGTAAATTTTCGTTACCCTAAATTTTCCTATTACTTTAAGAAAATCTCTAATAATCCACTATCCTTTAACATACTATATACTAATATTTTGATAGAAAGCACCTAGGACGTTATTAAACCAGTCAGTTCCCGCATACCAATCACACGAGTGATAAATTTCGTCAGGGGGATCTAGCCTGATGATAATTAATTAATTAATAAATCGATTTTATAACAATGCAGACTCGAGCGTGCTGACAGGAATATTCAATGATCGCTCTAACCAGCAATTGAACGTTCGATATTCCTTTCATACACATAATTTGCGATGCACATTGAGGTCGCATTAAAAATGGATTCAACACTTTATGCATCATTTTCTCGTCTTTATGTTACACACGTTTCCGTAAATGGCTGCGGATAAAGAATTTATTTCTGAAATATTTTTCAGTGTAATAACTCTAAACGCGTAAAGATAAAATGGCTGGTTTACTTTACTTTTTCGTGTCTGGATCCGACTACAGTTTTTCTGCCCAATATCGGGCTACGTCTACACCCTTTGTATTTGCGAGCCATAAATCATCGAGGGTGCACTGTGATGGGCAAAGTCTGCATACTCTCAGGTGCTCCATGTTCTGTATTTCCCCACATTCACAAAGTGCGTCGCTGTCTGTCTTGATGCCCCATTTAATCAGGTTCTGTTTTACAGGGGCAACACCTGTGCGTATGCGATTCAGTGTCCGCCAGGTTCTCCAGTCCAGGTTCATTCCATTAGGTCGTTCTGGATGTAGGGGAACAGTTCGGTGGTTCGACGCTGACATTTCTCATAAACCTTTTCCTTGATTTAAGTCGGCTGATTCCTGGTGGTTCGTCAAACCCGTATAATTGGTGCCTTTCATCGGAAGTTTGCCTGAACTTCTCCACATATTGTGAGGCGCATCTACGGTCATCTGGTGATGAGAATCCAGCTACCCGGTACAGTAGGGGTAGGGGGGTAGGCTTCATACAACCGGTAATTATTCTGCATGTTTCATTTAACGCCGTGGTGACTTGTTGGGCGTGTCTAGATCTACCCCAGACGGGACAAGCATATTCCCCTGTTGAGAAACATAAGGCCTCAGCTTTTGTCTTCAAGACCTGGGGGTTTGCACCCCACTTGCTCCCTACAAGTTTCCGGAGAAGGTTGTTTCTCGTAGAAACCTTTTGTCTTGTGTTCTGACAGTGGAATTTATACGTTAGTGACCGGTCTAGTACTACTCCAAGATATTTGGGCTTATCAGTATGTTTCAAGCGTTGTCCCTCCCAAGAAACATTCAGCTTTACATGCGCCAGTTGGTTGTTGAGATGGAATGCACATACTTGGGTTTTAGTAGGGTTTGGCTTTAATGAGTTTTGTTTGTAGTAAGTTGACATCATGTTTAAAGCCTCTTCCATTGTCGACTCTACTTGTGTGAGTGTTTTCCCCTTTACGGCTATACCAAGGTCATCAGCGTAGACAAAACTCTCAGTCTGAGGGTGCATTGGTTGGTCGTTGGTGTAGATGTTAAATAAGGACGGCGCCAGAACGCTTCCTTGAGGTAGGCCATTTTTTTGGGTTCTCCATCTGCTCTTCTTTCCATTTAGCAAAACGTAGAAACGTGTATTACACAACAGTGATCTAATGATATTTACCAGGTCGTAGTCAAGCACAGTGTTATAGATCTTAGTTAGCAGGGTTCTGTGGTTATCGTATCATAGGCCGCTGTGAGGTCTATCAAGGCTACTCCCACTATGTCTTTCTGCTCAAATCCCTCCTCTATGTATTCTGTTAAGTTCAGCACTTGCCTGTGCATGATTTACCTGGTCTGAAGCCTGCTTGTTGTGGGATTAATTTTGCATCTAATTTTTCCTGGATGCGGTTTAAAATGAGACGTTCATACAATTTATACAAATGGCATAGCAGGGATATCGGACGGTAGCTACTCGGTAGTTCAAGGTCTTTCCCAGGTTTCAGAAGGGCTACTACTTTTGATTAACGCCACAGTTTTGGAATCTGGTAGGTAGAGCGACAGATGTTAAATAGATCGAGCACCCATTGTCTCGCTTTTTGCCCGAGGTGTTTTATCTGCTCTGTTAGATTTCGTCCACTCCAGGTGATTTTCCATTTTTCATACAGTCAATACCATTTTTGAGCTCTTCGTTGGTAAATGGGTTTCGCAAGAGAGTTGTTTCCTGGTCTTGAGTTCTTATAATCTTTGGCGTTTTGCAACGATTGTTTGTTTTGCCATTCAGAAGCAGTTGGTGGGCTATCTGATTTGGTGTTATTGTACATAGCTCTTTCATCTCTGTGGGATCACCATTAAGTTTTTTGATCATATTCCAAGCCTGCTTACTACTGTGCGTCATATCCATTTTACTTTAAGTCTCGCTCCACCGTTGTTGTCTGGAGGCACTTAGTGTTTGCTGTAGTCTCTCCCCTATCTCTGCCGTAACTTCGCTAAATGGGTCTTTACTATATTCTTCGGTGTACTTTGTCATAATGTCTTTTGCTTCATCGTTCAGACCAGATATGTAATGTTGTTGACATCCTCTGGTATGTGTTTACATGAGATTCGTTTTACAAGTTTGATAAACGCGTCATAGTTTTTGGGGATCGGGACTATATTTTTCACTTGTGTTTCCAATTTATCAGCAAATTTTGCCCAGTTCGCTTTTTTTAAAATTAAACCTTCGTTTGAAAGGAATTTTGGGAGCTTTTGTAGCGCTGTAAACGGTTATTCCCACGGGCCTATGTTGCGTCCCGGGTATGGCTGGTAATAGAATAGAAGAGATGGCTGCATTTCTGACCTAGAAGTTAACCAGTATAGTAGCAAAATATCGGCTCTTAAGTTGAGTGCATTTCGACTTAAATATTCCCGTTCAAAAATTACAGGAGTGAGTTGGTGAAGTTCCTGATTGGGAGTTACATCAGAGATTCTGTAAGTCAGATTATATTACATCAATCATCAGTACCTAATAAACAAAAATATCCATTTGAAAACAAAAAAATCATCGAATAACGTATATCCCTAAAGTTTTCGGAAAATTTTAGAGTTAAAAGTATTATTGGTAGAAAGCATTGAATCAAGTTGATATTGGAAACCAAAGTTAGTAAACAACTTAAACAATATGAACAATGTCATTTTTTACAAATACGGTTTGTTTGTAGCGGTTCTATTGCCTACCACATTGTGCATTGTGTATTACTTATAGGGGGTTGAAAACTGGGGACAGAAATTACTGGGCTGGAGATAGGGTAAGCAACAAACCGGAACGTTTGAAAACGGCTACTCTTGGTTTGGTTGGAGATCTGGGTCGTAAGTAAGTAAATAACAGATGGACTGCCGTTTACAAGAATCTTCCTTCTGGCGTTCTAATAAGGCCAGAGCTGCATTCTTTAAGATGAAGAAACTGTTATGTGGAAACAATATTACTTTAAGTCTGAAAATTAGATTAGTGAGATGTTATGTGTTCTCTACTCATTTATATGGTGTCGAAGGTTGGACTTTGACGGATACATTTCTTAAGAAACTGGAAGCCTTTCAAATCTGTGTGTATCGGAGAATCCTACGAATAAGTTGGGTGGATAAAGTTCGTAACGAAGCTGTTTTGCATCGGATAGGAAAGTTACGGAAGTCTTCAAAACAGTTAAAAATCGCAAACTTGAATATTTGGGCCATGTTATGCGCCACCCGGAGAGATATAATATACTCCATTTAATAATACAAGGCAAGGTAGACGGAAGAAGAGGGCCAAGTCGAAGAAGAACGTCATGGCTTAGAAACCTGAGAGATTGGTTTAACAGATCCCCTGCATCTCTTTTCTGAGCTGCCGTCAACAAAATTACTATAGCGAATTTGATAGCCAACGCTCGATAATCGAGCTCGGAACATGAAGAAGAAGAGCAAAAAATATATACTAACGACCGATCACGTTCTGTGCAATAATGAAAGGTAGGAAGCTACTGGTGACGACAATTCCGACTGTTTACACATACTGGCACAAAACATTTGTGTTCCATCAATTTGAACAGCTGCGCCCGACGGAAAGTTAAAAGAGTTGCAAACAATCCAAATTACTGCTATAAGAATAACCTTAGGAGCTTTTTGTACCACACTCACAGATAGCTTACTATATTTACCAGGAGAAGTGCCTCTGGAATTAAGAAGACAGTATTTTTGCCTAGAATGCGCCGTAGCGTTTCAGCAAATAGTGAAAGTACCGTCAGAGACAATATATTTGCTTATCGTTTTCACACAACATATCTTTGAAAGAAAAGATCTAAATCCCCTTTCTATAAAGAATCTAATAAATGCATTGCCAGTAATAATATTGTCTTTCATAAAATACAGTGTAGGTAAAAGTTTATGGTCGGTATGGTAAAATTTAACAGGATATCTAACGCAGATACGCATATTTTCTAACGCATATTTTCAGCGAACAGACAAAGATAACAATCATATTTCCCCTTGGTCTCCCCTCCATATTTCTTATTGCTGCCCATTGCCCAGTAGTAAGACGATGTTTATAAAATATATAGAAATATTATATATATAGAAACCAAATAGTTTCGATTAGTTCCGATTAGTTCCGATCAGACATATTTTACATATCTCTGGTTCCGATCCTAAGAAACTAGAGGTGGGTCGTTGACATTTTTATCGGAACCGTTTTTCGTAAACTGTAACTATAATGATTGTTTATCAGTAGTTTCAAATAAGCGAGTACACAAAAAACATATTGGCTATTATATTGAAAGAAACTAACAAAGGATATATTTATTATAACTTAAAAAATAAATTAAAAAATACAAATAGTACTTACATTTACATGACACATTATAATCGCGAATCGTCTAAATTGACATTTAAAAACGTACGTTTTTCCACTTTTCTTGTTGTTTCTTCTTTTGTTTAAAATTAAACCAGATTTTGAACATATGTTCACAATAAACAGATTTTGTTACAATACTACAATATTTTATGAATATAGTGGTTAAGTTAGGATATACATGGCGATGGTTTTTCCACCACTGTAATGGACAGTTTCAATCACCGTTCGAAATTTTTTGTGGTTAATATCATCAGACAAATACATGTCGACTTCTTTTATATCTCTAGATACAGGTGTATGTTTAGATGAGTCATGTCTAATAAATTCATCAAAAATACACCATGGACTTAAGTCATCTTTATCAGTTTCTTTTTCTTGTACTGGTTGATTTTCACTAGTACAATCTTCTTTTTCTTTTTTTATAGAAGTAACCAGCTTCTTAACTCTTTCTTCTGTTTTTTATAACTAGGTATTCTAATTAATGAATTATTGATAGTTCGTCAAAGGATTTATTTATTGTAAATATTTAATTATGAATTATTTTTCTTAGTCAAAATTATTGACCTAGTATAAGAATAATAATTTTATTTTCAAAAAATGCGCATTTGTAGAAGATGCATCTTTTATGGTCCACTTTCTGAATATTGCAATGATTGAAACTTCTCCTGACGCATTTCTGTCCGTTTCGACTACTTCTACTACAAGTACTGACATACTGCCACCGCCACCCAAGCGTCAAAAGGTGATGGATACTTCCATTAATAAAAATACTAGTTTGGAACAAAAGAAACAAATAGATATGGATTTAATAAACCTATGCAAAGACTCGTTTCATCCGTTTTCCATAGTTGAAGAACGAGCTTTTAAAAAGCTTGCAGGGTTTTTTTTTTTTTTTGTGGCATTGACTTTCGTCATTCAGCCAGTCTCGAAAGGTTATAATATATTCCTTAAAAAAGTATAGACAGATAAGTACAGATTATTTCTCTCAGACAAATGCACAGCGATATCCCTAAAACGAAATAGACGAATAATTAATAGAAGAACACAGCTTGCAGGGTGGATTCCTGGATATAAACCACCAACAAGAAAAACTTGTTCATTACGTCAGGCTCATTACTTCAGGAATGTTATACCAAAACTAAGCCAATTATTAGATCACAAGTTGTTAAAGAAGTAGAAAATATCTGTATTACTACTGACCTTTGGAGTAACTGAGAGTTACATCGCATTACCAGTACAGTATTTAACCGAAAATTTAGAATTTAAAACGATTTTATTAGGCTGCTGCCATTTTTCTGGAAACCATAATTCAGAAAAGATCGCTTTTGAAATTAGTGAAATTATTTCACTAATTTCAAATTTCAGTTTCTAAAAAAACACATTTTAAAAAAAGTACCTTATCTTTAGAAAGGCTTTAGAAAGGCACTTTTGTATTAGTTAATACAGACTTAGACTTCGACCAAATCTAAATAATGAAGACTGGATTATTTGTTCTCAATTTTCCCAAATTTTACGGCCCTTTATTAAAGAAATAACAAGTACAATGAGTGGCAAAAAATACTTGAAGGGTAGTTCAGTGATTGTTATGGTACGCTGCCTTCAAGAATCTTACAATAAAATTTTAGCAAACGGTAACCTTCCATCCATAGTATCCGACGTAGTACAATTACTAATATCGGGTTTAGCAAAAAGTATTGTAAATGTGAACACATGTTCATAATCTGGTTTAATTTTAAATAAAAGAAGACCACTGTTAACAAGAAATAAAGTAGAAAAACTTACGTTTTTAAATGTCAATTTAGACGATTCGCGATTTAATAATAACGTGTAATGTAAACGTAAGTACGATTTACTATTTGTATTGTTTAGTTTATTTTTCAAGGTATAATAAATATATCCTTCATTAGTTTCTTTCACTTCAATAAATATACACATAAACGATAATAGCCATTATGTTTGTTTATGTAGGTACTCTCTTACTTGAAACTACTGTTAAACAATCATAGTTATTGTTTACGAAAATCGGTTTAGTCGCGTTAAGAGCGTAGACGCAAAATTTCAGGCCAATGCTTTTTAAATGTATTCATTTTTTTCGAATCCTGAGAAAACTAACAAATATTTTTGAAAAATTTAAACGCAGAATGAAAGGTGACATTATTGCCGAGGGCCGAAATAAACAAAAAGTTTTTTTAAATGAGATACTTGAAATTCAAAATCACACTAAATTTTCTCTTTTTTCGCCCCTGTAACTTATTAAAATAAACATTATAGAAGTTTTCAGAGACTTTCAGCCCTCGGTAATAATGTATTCTTTCATTATACATTTAAATTTTTCAAAAATATGTATTAGTTTTCTCAGGATTCGAAAAAAAAAGAATGCCCACGTCTTCTCGTTCGTTACCTGTGTTCCTACTTTGATTCGGTGCTTTGACTACGCGACATGAGACGTTGCCAAATAATTGCGTATGGTTTATTTATTATGGAGTTATATGCATTTTATTATTTTTATTGGAAATAAGGCACAATGTGACTTTAAAATAAGCTTATTTTGATGTTTAGATTTTTAATTCGGAAATCGTACTTAAAATACGAAACATTAATAAATTTTATTTACATAAAACGATTTCCGAAGTGGAAATCAAAATGTTAAATTAAACTTATTGTAAAGAAAAATTGTGGCAAATTTAAAATAAAAAACAGTAAGCTGCCATTTAAATCAATTCGCCCAAATTTGATTATCTTAGAACGTTGTTAAAATGCTAAAAAGACAACAGGTCAAATAAAACCAATCAGTTTAGCAACGTTGAACTTCTCTTTTCTTAGTTCCACTAATGCTATTTCGACGATATAATGGGCTGACCTAATATACCTCTCCCTTTTTAAATAGGTGTTTCTCACTCCATCTCACATAAGGTCCATACCGACCATAAACTTTTACCTACACTGTATACCAAACCAACTTCTTAATCTCACCCCTTGGATGGTCAGAAAATCCTTTCCAGATATGAGTTTAACCAAGGCTAGTAATCAACTTAATGCTCTCTCTACAGTTTATTAATTTTACAGTAAGATGCACCAATTTAATATAACCGCCAGAACACCCTAAAATTTACTTAAATACCCTTAATTTTTCTAAAATAGACAAAATACATGGTTATAACAGCAAATTTACTAAGATATAAATTGGAGCTGGAAGGTCAGAAAATAGAACAAGGAGTTTGAACAAGATCTAGGCATCACATTATCTAGCTACGGAAAGCTCGAAACGGAAGTGGAAGATCAAGTTATTAGAGCAAACAGAGCCGCAGGATGCCTGAATGAAACAATATGAAGAAACGAAAATATTGAAAAAGAAATGAAAAGCAGAATTTACAAAACATGCATTAACCAAATAATGACATACGCGACAAAACACGACCTAACACAAAAAGGACAAAAAGGATGTTAGAAACATCAGAGATGAAAACACTTAATGTAAAACACTTAGGTGGAGATCATCAAGGACTGGGTACGAAATAGAATAGTAGAATGGACCGATCACATAACCCGAATGACAACAAATAGAGTAGGAAAGACGGCAAGAGACGGTTTCCCAATAGGAAAACGATTAGTAGGAAGACCACGTAAACTATGGAACAACAACTTACTAGAGGCACTTTGGAAAACAGACATGACAAACAGACTCATGTTTACATACAGGAAGAGGAAGAAAAAGAAGAAAAACAGTAAGATCGGTAAGTACCAGAATTACCGACATATTTATACTGGTGCCTACAAATCATAAGTCTGCCTTATACAAAATCTTAAATTTTAGCACAGTATTCGCTCCGTGCGTGACCATGGTAGGGGTACCTTGAAACGATGCCAGCGTGCGTAGCGGCGAAATATGACACAATTGGAGTCTTTATACGCATAAATTTTATCAAAAATGTGTGCAAATACATATTGCGTATTTAATTGTGCTAATAATAGCAAAAATAGCAAGTGTAGTTTTTATAGGTTTCCAAAGATTACATATAAATTAGAGAAAAGAAAAATATGGATCCGTGCGATTCATATGAAAAAGTAAATATCACATAACATCATTTTTATGCAATTAAAATAGGAAATATTTAAATAATTTACCTTAAATGATATTTTATAAGGCTTCAAGCTAACTGCAGAGTGCCTGATGACTTTAGCTTTTATATCATAACTTTTACTATTACTGTTTTTAATTATATGCTCTTTCACGTGAAAAACTTGATTTGCCAGTACTAGATTTTTAACTTTTCTTTTCCGTTTGGGCTTAAAAAGATATATTATGATGAATTTTGAGAAACCCCGTTTTTAATACTACATTTATTTTGTACATAAACTGAAAAAATATAGTTAAAAAGTTAATTATTAATAATTGTCAATTTCGCCTGTATTTAACAATGTCAAACATATGTCATTAATGTCATATGTTTAACCTGAAAATTGGTAGACTCCAAAACTGTCAGATGAAGGCGGTAGGTGTCGCGTCAGTCACGCACAGAGCGAATATATAGGAGAATTATTCGCAATCTGCAAAGCATTAGAATATAGGTCCTCAATACTAACTTAGACAGATTCTTTGAGTTGTATGAATATCTTAGGCACCATTTACCTAACTCGTCCTTTGTTGCAATTGATAAAGAACCATTTGTACTAACTTAAGCAAAATATTGAAATTTATGTTTATTATGTTCCATATACACGCTTATCAAAGAGTAGATGCTACTGCCAAATTTTCAGTTAACAACAAAGAAATAAAAGAAACTACTTATAAGAAAGATTCTGTGCTGCCATTAAAATCGCTTACTATATTTAGGTTTTCAGTTGTTTTTATTGTTTTAATTTGTTCCTGTAAAGCTTTCGGAAAAAAATCTTTTCACTCACTCAACTATCTTCTATTGGACCATACATCGCCAAATATGGGGTGTTGATTTTGATTGTTTTCATCCATTTTGCTTCATTGAGATTCCTACGCCGGCTCTTTGTTTTTGTACTGCATTCTAGCAGTCTTGATTTCTGTATATACTGAATATGTAATACTGAATAATTTCACAGTGATCTAAAGTTTAAAAACTGCGCGTTTAGTCTCACCAATTTTAATAAGTTGACCATATCCCACAATTTTAAAAGTGGTATATTTAAAAATCTAAAATACCACATTTAAATTATTAGTATAGTCCAAGTAGATAAGAATAAAATATGAAAAGATTTAATTTATTTTGTTTTTAATGTAACAAAGATAGCATGTAAAATTATAAAAATTGTTTTTTAAAAACTCGGTAGTAAAAGTTCAAAATCTCAAACAAAGGGTAATAACATAATTCTGGTCAATGTTCAAAGAAATATTGGGAATTACGTGAATGGTTCGATTTCATTATTTTTAAAATAAAATAAAATCGTTTATTTTATCTGAAACTACAACCAGAGGAAATGTTATTTCAGTGAAGGATTATATTCATCAAAAAGAAAGTCTGGTACATATTTTTTTTTTGTTTCTAGTCGGCTACATTTCTAAGAAACATTTCTCCTCTAAAACGCACTGACAAATAAATAAGATTTTTAAATGCTTCACTTCATCCTCGGTTGAAATGTTTTACAATTGAGTAAAACTTTTTAGAGATTAATGTTTAATTCTGTAGGAAATAAAGTATCTTCGTAGTAGCCGTTGATATTTTTTCACGGTTTTTTATTGCTTTCTGAAATTTTGTAGAGCTCTTTAAAAGAGAATTCTAGGTTTTATATTATTGAATAAACGGTTTTAATGTAAAAAGTCCGAAACAATTCAAAGAACAATAAAATTTTTAAAATAAATGAATGAAACAATTATAAAGCTTTAAACATATTTTTTCAAGTTCTGATCAAGACAAAGCTGTTTTGGTGTTAGACGCCAGATTTTGAAAATCGGCATAACAAATAATAGTTAATGCCACTTTCTTATAGTTAGCCATCTATAAAAATTTCATTCGTCACTAGAAATTGATTTGAAAATCTTACCTATTTTACAGTTTGGTTTACATTTTCCAAACAAATCAATGTAATATAAATATCCCATATACGTACTCTAACGTAATCAAATGATACATATAATTTCTCTCCATTCATTCATATACCTATTATAGTACACGCTTTAGTTTACTTCAATTTAAGTATTTTAAAATACTGATTTATTTTAGTGACAGTATTTATAAATGCTACAATACTAAAATTATTATACAAATACTTTTTTTTATATTTTTATTATTGTTTTTTCATAATATTAAATTATATTGTGTATAAGGGCTAAATAGATTATTTTTATGTAAAACTAAGAATTATTAAATTATCTAATAAAGACAATTTATTATCGCAAGTGTATTTTAAGTTTTCTATAGTTAACAATGATAGTATTACAAAAAATATCGATTTTTGGATAATTTTTTTTCATAAATTGTTTAAACAAATTACACTATTTATTAGTTAATTAATTTATAAACAAATTACATTTTTTTACCACTACTAGTCTTAATTGGAATATTTTTAGTCCAGTCGTCAGAGTGTTGACCCCTAAAAATCATACGAACAAGCTGAATTTTGCAGAAAATATTAATTTTGGGACCCCAAAAAGATGTAAAAAATTTTACCACTTTACAAGTTTACCCCCGGCTTCCCCCTAAAAAGCCCCTCGTAGGAGGTAAAAACGCAAAAAAATCAATTTACCAAGAATCTGTGCACCGTAGAAAAAATGTTTCAAATAAAAAATGTAGCTGAGATAATTAAAAAAAAATGTTTGATTTTTGTGTAGAATGACCCGTTCTCTTAGAAACAACGCTTGAAGCGACCGTCTATTTTGCATGTCAGTTACGCGCGCGAAATCAATGTTCAATAAAATGTGTATCAGCTCGACGGTAAAAATTCGATATCTGTTGATTCAAGTGATCTATCGACAAAAATCAAGATGCGCTGTAAAGGTTAAGAGTTCAGCTTTTGTACGTAGTTTTTGTATTTTGCCACAAATAAACTCAGATTTTATCTTCTTCTTCGTGATATGCCTATCCGTTACCAATGTTGGCGATCATCATCACAATCTTTAACTTATCTGCAGCAGCGCGAAAAAGCTGCACAGATTTTGTATTGAACCAGAATCTAAGTTTTTTTAACTAAGATTCTTCTTCCTCCTGGACCTCGTTTTCCAAATATTTTTCCTTGCAGGATTGCTTGAATCTGTGTTTCATTTCGCATAATATGTCCGAATAATTGTAACTTTCGATACTTGATGGGAGCCAGTACGGTTCTTATTCATTCTCCTGAGGACCTCCTCATTTGTGACTCGGTCAGTCTACGGGATCTTAAGTATTCTCCGATATAGCCACATCTCAAATGTTTCCAGTTTTCTGCACATATCTTCGTTCAAGGTCCACGATTCAACACCATAAAAATGGACAGAGAAGACGTAGCATGGCAGCATTCTTAATTTTCTATCAAGAGAGAGGTTGTGACTCTTGAAGAAGGCCCCCATCCCATTGAAGGTGTATCTAGCTTTTCCAATGCCTGCTCTAATCTCCTGTTTGTTGGTCCATTCTTTATTTATTATGGTGTCGTTTTTTGCCATTTTTTATGATTCTCGTGAGATCAATAAATTTGATCACTTTAATTGACAAATTGTAATAAAATTTTCATTTTTAGAGATCAATATTTAAAACCTATGACATGAAATTTTAATTTTGAGTTGTGGTAAAAAATATGAGGCATTTGAAATATTAACAAAAAATGCAGAATTTAATGTTTTTCATTACAAATGATCACACGTCACGGGAAATACATTTAAGAAGACGGCTTTAGATGTAATTTATTGCAGAAGTTTCGTTCTTTTGAAAAACGTATTAGTGTAATTAAAAAAAAATCATGAATGTGAAAAAATCATAAAAAGAAATAAAATAAGACTTACTCACAATCAATTTAATTTTACTACCAAAACGACCGGTTTCGCTTTCTACACTTTGCAAAGCTTGTTCAGGTCAAACGGTACAAAGTAAATTAAATGCTAAAATTATAAAAAGCCCATATTAGGGTGCTGCCTTATAAAAATAAAGATCAAAAGAGTTATAATAATTATGCCAATATTACATGTCTGTGTTTATTAATATGCATAAAATTGATTTAACAGACAAAGTTAAAACCCACAAATTGGTAAGAGATAAACTATTGAATTGTAATAAATTAGTAACAAACAAAATACTACTTACATTCCGGTACAAGAATTTTTAGTTGTTGATTCTTGATAAATAGTTTTAACTATCCTGTATTGCTGATGTTAATTGATCTTCGGTTAATGTTTTAACTGTCTTAAAATTAACGAGGAAGTTTCTTGAGGGCAGAGATGTTAACAAATGAAATAGGAGTAAGGTATATGTGATTGTTTGTTAAATGAAAGTGATGTTTTATATTATTTAAATTATTAAAAGTTATTTATATTTATTCAAGAGATATATTTTAGAAATGTGTGTTAATTTATTGAAATTTTTACAGTAAGACGACAGTTGTATGACAATGAATGAAATTAAATGTACTATTTTGTGGGTGTGCAATTTCTTTGACGTGTAATTATCAAATTTTTGATAAAAAGCATTTGATTTCTGTTTTGGCAGAAAATTGTGATGTCATATGTTAAAATTATAAAACTCAAAACAATTAAGGACAATTAGGGACAAACAGAACACAATTAAAAGAACAAAACAGACATAAAACTTTTAAAAAGGGAGACTTATTGGCACTTTCCAGCGTTTTTAAGCATATTTTAAATGCCTCAAATAAAATTTCATAATGTAGGTTTTAAAGGTTAGGCTCTAGTAATCGAAACTTCAGTGGCCAGTCAACGAAAGGAATAGATTGTATTGATCTCGTGAGAATCATAACAAATGGCAAAAAACTTGCCACTTTATTTATTTATTACCTGTATAAATAAAGGGATGGTTTGTATAATTTTTTGCCAGATAAAGTAAAAAGTTTTCACTTGTTATCGATTAAGCTTAAAAGCAAATCACACTTTATGAAACATTGTTTCTATTCAAAAACGGAGTACTTAAGTACAGCTTTTACGCAATAGTACTAGTTTGGTCACGGTATTTGCCTATTATAATTATTAGACTTAGGCAAATATGCAAGTTGCATATTTTGCATATAATGCATAAAACATGCAAAAATGTCAAATTTTGCATATTGTTATAAAAGTGAGCATAAAGTGCATATAATTTGAAAATTTGGTGTTAACTATATATTTTTATATTCAAACTTACAGATAGCATGAAAATGCCAATATTTAATTTTGTTTTATAATCACTTGGTATTCAAATTCTTGGTATAGTAACTAATAAAAGGCAGCGGCTTATAGTTTTGTCACGTTTTGTACTGGAATTAAGGGTTTGTGTTTGCCAGTTTATGCCTCTAGGTAAAATTTTTTATTTTGACGGTAAGTTTCACTTGGTTTCACTTTTGTTGTAAAATTGAAGGCGTAAACAACGTGTATTTCTTATTGTGAATAATTATCCATTATCCAATTATCCAATGTTTCAACTTGGATAAAATCTTACAAAGAGCTATCTATGGATATGGATAAAGTTTATTGCTCATGTTGTGGCAAAAGCGTAAGTACATATGTATTATTTTTTATTTTATTTTAAAAATTTACACGGTGGTACAAACAAAGATTTTAAAATTGGAGATTCATCATCATCATCATCATCATCTTGGTGCTAGAGCCCTTAAAGGGCCTCGACCTTCTCAAGCTTTCTACGCCATTCTATTCTGTCCCTCGCTTGCATTTTCCAGTTGCCGACTCCGATCTTCTCGGCATCTTGTGTTACCCCGTCCATCCACCTCAGCTGTGGTCTACCCCGTCTTCTCATTCCCACGGGTTGCGCTGTTAGAATCTTTTTTATCATGTTTGACTCAGGGGCCCGGGCTACATGTCCTGCCCACTGCAGGCGGTTTCGCTTAATTATAGTGGTAATATCTTTACCACCAAACGTATGCTTGTAGATATTCTGCAGTTCAAAGTTGTATCTACGCCTCCATATTCCGTTCTCACAGACCGCTCCGAATATCTTACGTAGCACCTTTCTTTCAAAAATGGATAGAGCGGATTCATCTGTTTTCGTTAGCGTCCATGCCTCTGATCCATATGTGAGAACGGGGACTATCAGTGTTCTATACAGGCTTATACGAGTTTTTGAGACAGACGTTTGTTAGCTAAGTACTTTGATAGACCATGATAACACCTATTTGCAATTATTATTCGCCTTTTTATTTCCTCAGATGTGTTATTATTGGGGTTAACCGATGTCCCTAGATATATGAACTCTTTGACTGCTTCGAAGTTTTGGTCATTGATGATTAAATTTGTGTCAACATTTCCAGCTCTTGTGTTTGTGTTAGTCGCCATGAATTTGGTTTTATTTTGATTTATCTGTAACCCCATTCGTTCTGCTGCTGCTACTAGCTCGGTTAGGATTTCCGCAGTTCTCGCCCTAGTTCTTGTTATAATGTCCACGTCGTCTGCATATGCTAGAATTTGGACTGATCTATTAAATATTGTTCCCCTGCTATCTAAATTAGCGTCTCGTACAACTTTTTCTAAGGCGACATTAAAAAGATGACACGCCAGCGCATCTCCCTGCCTTAACCCCCTATGTATTTGAAATGGGGTTGACGAGGGGGGGGGTTTAAAATTGGAGATTATGTTTAAGAAAAGTACCGACACAAGGCTGGTTCGCAATAAATCGATGTATTTTTTTCTTTTTTCAAGCATTTTTTAAACTCCTTGCGATAAAAAATAGGATACCTATTTAAAATTCAAATCATTCAATAGTTTACTGAAAGGTCGCTAACATTTTTTTTCTAACAATAGCATAGTTTGCTTTAATTTTGCTAAAAACAAAAACATATATATTGGACTTAATTAATTAAGTGCTTTTAATTTATGCTCACAGTATTTTTTCTTTAAATGTAAACAGAAAAGACCAAGAGCCTCTTGTAAATATTTGGGGGTTCTTCCTTCTTGCACAGTCATTTCTTGTCAGTTTCAAGATTACTACTCCGATTTTTGTTTGATTTAATTTAAATATTTTAATTGTTATGCAAAAACGGTTCATTTTTAGTTTATTTCTACAATCTTAGATTTTAAAAATGGGTACAACTATAGAATATTTATATTCTTTTTTAGATTTCATCTGAAAAAAAATTTCAAATAGATCAGCGAAAACGTGTCAGAACCGCGAAACATTTAGCTAAAAAAGTAAAAACCACATCTGGTGAAAAATATAAACCATCAGTGTCCAAGTGCTTTCAGTCAAGTTCCAAAAAACAAACCGAACAAGAAACTTTTAACGAAGACTTTTGTCGTGCATTATTATCTTCTAATATACCGCTTTCAAAATTATCTAATAAAAACTTTAGTTCTTTTTTAAAAAAATATTGCAAATAAAACATTCCCAGTGAACGAACTCTAAAGAGAAATAATGTCAATTTGTTGTACTCATCAGTTATCCACAACATAAAAGCGTAAATAGGTAATAATTACTTTTACATATGTGTGGACGAGACCACTGACTCGTCAGGAAGATACATTGTGCACTTATTGATTGGTGTACTTAGCGATGAAACCTTTCTAAAATCGTATTTAATTTCCTGTAAGCAAGTGGAAAAAACCAACGCTCTAACAATATCACGGTTTCTACAAGAAGCATTAGCAAACTTTTTTCTTCCTGCTGCTGTGCCTAATGATAAATTATTGCTTATTTTATCTGATGCCGCACCATATATGGTGAAAGCAGGACAAAATTTAAAAATATTTTATCCAAACTTAATACATGTCACTTCTGTAGCGCATGGAATAAACAGAGTTGTGGAGGAAGTAAGAAAAAAATTTCCACTAGTTAACAGTTTAATAGCGAGCGTCAAAAAAGTTTTCCTGAAATCACCTGTAAGAATACAATGTTACAGAGATATGCTTCCTGCTGTTCCACTGCCACCGCAACCCATTTTAACACGTTGGGGAACATGGTTGGAAGCAGCTAATTTCTATGCTGATCATTTTATTGATTAAAAAAAAAATTAATATTTTAACGGATGATAGTTGCCAATCTTTATTGGAAGCTAAGCAAGCCTTCCAAAATAACATCCTACAACATCAACTACTGTCATTCATAAAATCAAATTATAGTTTTGTCCAGAAAACTATAACTCAATTAGAATCCTCCAAATTATCATTGTTAAAGAGTACAGTTTTAATAAAAGAATTTGAGTCCTTGTGTCAAAACGTTGAAGATACTATTGGAAAGGAAATTTTTCAAAAATTTAAAGTAACCATGGAAAAAAATAGTGGTTACCAGGTTCTTTCTGAAGTGGTTCAAGTACTAGCTGGGACATTTTCCGAACCACTTAATTTAGAACCATCTATCATAGTAAATTTGAAAAATGCCCCAGTTACATCAGTTGATGTCGAAAGAAGTTTTTCTATTAACAAATATATGTATTCATTCATTCAAGTTTTTATTAGAAAATTTTGAACCATCATTTGATAATCTATTGTTACCACAATTCAAAATAATATTTATATGTTAAAATAATTGTATATGTGATGTATTTATAATATTGTAAGTATTTTTGTAAATAAAAAAATATTGTAAATATTTTTTATTACATGCATATTTTCTAGATAAATATGCATATTTTGCATAAAATACTGCATATTTTTGCATAAAATACTGCATATTTATGCGCATATATCATACTTTTTTATTTGCATATTTGCCTAAGTCTAATAATTATATTTCATAATTTTTATAATTCCATTAAGTGTGTTTGTCGGTTTTTTTTTATTGTTAATATTAAATATATACATGTTTGTAATGTTAAAATTCGCCAAAAATTTTATATGCATTGTCACTATTCCGTTGACTTGTCAAAAACAAAACATTTTTTGTATATTGATTAAATAAATTCTATTCTATTCTATTCTATAAAATCTGAGTTTATTTGCGGCAAAATACAAAAACTGCATACGAAACCAAAACTCCTTATCTTTAAAATGAATCGTGACTTTTGTCGATAGGTCACTTAAATCAAGAGATATCGAATTTTTGCCGTCGAGCTAATACAAATTTTATTGAACATTAGTTTAGCGCGCGTAACTGACATGCAAAATCGACGGTCGCTTCAAGCGTTATTTCTAAACGAACGCTTTATTCTACACAAAAAAAAATACTAATAAACATATTTGTTTAAATTATCTCAGCTACATTTTTATTTGAAATATTTTTTTCTACGGTGTACAGCTTCTTGGTAAATTGATTTTTTTACGTTTTTCCCCCTCTGCAAGGGGGGTTTTGGGGAAGCAGGGGGGTAAAAGTGGTAAACCTTTTTGCATCTTTTTTAGGGTCTCAATTAATATAATAATTTTGATACTTCAGTCTCTAACGACTGGAGTATTATGACAATTCACAAAGGATCCTTTTAAAGTGCTTGTACAAAAACTACGAACCATTTTCTCTCAAATGCTGACAATTGCGTCCCCTAATTTTTATAAACAAACTAGCAGTGATTTAAAAAAAATTACTTTGTCACTAATTATTGTAGAGCAACTTTTTTTAAATTCGTTAAAAAATGTCAACTTTTTGATTATAAAAAAATATTTTATACGTATTGAATTAACCGTAAATTGGCGAAAGGGTTTTGCATTGTAAAAATAATTTTTTTCACTTTTTTAATACTAATTGATAGTTCAGCTCTTAGCCTTTAATTTGGTATGTCAAGAACTACCGTATCTTCATTATTTTCTGACCAATGTTACTGTAAAAAATGGTCTTAGGGAAAAACAAATAGAATACCTTTTAAAATTAATGATGGATCGCATCCGTTTATACGTATTTCGGACCAATAGGCCTCATCAGAACGGCTTTCGCAAACGATCTGAACGTGAAATAAATATTTTCTGTCTTAGGAAGCAACTCTAACATGGCTTTGTATAGACGCAATGTAGAGACATCTGATAATAAAATCGTAGACTAATTTTCGAAACCAAAAGCGCAAGCTTCCTGTACGTGAAATAAAATCTTTACTGTATTTTCCTTTTTATTTCGATATACTCTGTACGAGTACTAGAAACCAATTCGCTAAGAATTTTGCTTAGTTGAGGAGATATGTTGTGGAATGCAATTTTTAGATTCCCCATGTCTCTCTTAACATCTTTATCAACGTCTGTTTTGCCTTGCAATTTTTAGAAGGCACAGATTAAAGCGGAATTCTTGAATTTGGTTTCGAAAATTAGTCTACGATTTTATTATCAGATGTCGCTACATTGCGTCTATACGAAGCCATGTTAGAGTTGCTTCCTAAGACAGAAAAGATTTATTTCACGTTCAGAGCGTTTGCGAGAGCCGTTCTGATGAGGCCTATTGGGCCGAAATACGTATAAACGAATGCGCAAGCTCCCTGTACGTGAAATAAAATCTTAACTGTCTTTTCCTTTCTAAGTAATTATTTTTTATGTATTGTTTTCTATTATTTTAAATGGCTAAGTTGGATTTTTTATTTTGCTTAGGAAAATCGTCAAACACGAACGTGACAGACCTTCTGACTGCCCACCTAACCATTTCTCTTAAAAAACACGAATAAGTTTAAACGTTATTCAAATTATTTATTTCAGAGGTCATTTTTTTTGTAACAACATAAGACATAAAATAATAAAGATATAAAATAATAATATGCAGTAAAAAATAATTTATAACCAAAAATTATTTTAAAAAGTTACCGTTCTTTTTAACTTATCAACAATTGGAATACCTTTTAAACTACTTCTGGTAGAAGAAATATTTTTTTTTATATTTGAAAACCTGACAATGTTTAGAAGAATTTAAATAAAACTTTATTATTTATCTCCCGTTGGTCCCGTTGGTAATTGGTCGTTTAGTTGATTTGTAAACTGGACAGTGTAACATGCTGGAGCCCCATTATATCACTTTTACTTACTAAGTATTTAGTAAAAATATCGCTCTAAAAATTCGGTGACTATCCCCTTTTACGATAAGTAACTCTCGTAAATGGATATTGATTATTACGTTAATTAAATACTTTATTTTAAAGTACTGGCGAACAATATTTCGTTTTAAACGTCCATTTTTATGGAATATCGATTCATCTCTGAATAGGACATAATCAAGAACTCTCTGTTCATTAATTTTTCTGTATTCATTGACAAAAGACTGTTATCAATGGCGAATCATCCCTGTACAATTGATGAATTGGGTTTGATAAAAGTGCGTTCTTTGTTTTTAAAAATATTTTGTGTACCTACATTTGTTTGTTACTCTTCGTGTTATTTATCGAGTTTTAGATTTTTAATATTTTCCAATACTGCGTTTATTAAAATTTCTGAGCAATTCAATTAATTTTTTTTTTATTTAAATTAATGAAACTTACAAATTTTGGTTAATTTTCATAAGGTAAAAAGTGGTAAAATATTAATCGTTTAGACATAATTATTAAAGTCTTTGTAATCCAAAAGTATTAGAAATATTTACTCAAAACGTCAATGTTTTAGAGAGAATTAATTAGTTTATCATAACCATGTCATATATGTTATCTAAACTTCTGGTATTATAAGAATAAATATTTTTTTTGAGAGAAAGGAATTTTTGAAAATAATCAGGTAATAATCCATTTAATATTTTGAAAACCAAAATTATGGTTAAGTAAAACAATCTATTTTTAACAAAGAACCAATTTAGAGAATATAACATCGTCCCAATTGGGGTACGTCAATTTATTTTAAGATTTAATTCAATTTCCCGATTGTTGCAACAATTTAAGTTTGTTAAAATTAACTAAAAATAAAATTGATAATTAATAGTCAAAATGAGGTTGAGTAATTGTGTTATATACCATGATTTTGATCTCCATTGACAAATTTTGGGATATTCTGTTCGGAAAGTATAGCTTTTTTTGATATTTTTTATGGATGTACCAGAATTGACCATCAAAACTTATAATATTCCCAAGTTGGAATCCCAAATATTTAACTGGTATAACCACTTCAATGTTTTCATTATTTAAATTTATGCTCTCAGTATCAAGCAAGCTATATTTAGGTTGATAGTGAAAACAATTGCATTTTTTTTTCAAATTCAACTTCAGTTTCTTCATTTTCGAATATTTATCAACCATATCTAAAATAGTTATTTATATTTTGAATAACTACATCAAAATTTTTACAGATTACAAAAATGTCGATATGATTATTGTACTGAATAAATAAAAGGGGCCCTAATGCACTGCCTTGAGGCATCCTTGTATTACTGTCTATTTCAGATGACAACTAGTTTTAAAACGCGCCTTCTGTTAGCGATGTTCTAAATAATTTTCGAACCACCCAATTAATGTACCTCCTATACCAAATTGTATTAGTTAAGAAATCAATATTGTCCTGTCGGTGGTTTCAAAAGCTCTTTTTAAATCAAGAAATACACTGACTTTGTATAGTATTTTTCATATAAAAATGCGTGCACGTCACAATTTATATAAAGTGACGTCACTTATATTTAAAATTTCCAGAACGTCAACGTTAGAGTTGAAATTTTCCTAACACAGCTAATAACATGAAACCCATGCGGAACTGCTCGATCTTTTATAGCCGTCAACATGGTATAATAATCAGAAAAATGTAAACATCATTATATTGGGAATTTTAGAATTATATTGATTAAATAAATAAAAACATTTGTTATTATTAATAATATAAATGTTATGAAACACCTCTTTAAGTCTAATATTCTACAAAATAATAATTTTAATTAAATATATTAGACAATTGTACGCAACTGATATGGGAATACTTCAAATTTTTTCAGTTTGACAGTTCAGCGTGTGGTAAAATTGTTTAAAGTGTTGCCGCTTTTTTATAGTAAGAAATTTGTTTATGTTTTGATTTCTTACCCAATTTGATCATAATATATTACATATTAATAAATTGTATTTATAAATACATATTAAATTTAGATTAATAGCGTTAAAAACTAGTTATTGTTGTGTATTGTGATTGTGCTATGCCAAAACAACTAAATAGTCTGTAGAAAGCTGATAAGCTTTCGTATAAGATAGATTATTTTGAACAAGAAATAATGGCGGGACGTTTTTATTATTAATGCTCTAAAAGGGGTAAGTTTAAAATTTAGAATATATAATGTTGTATTAAAATGTTTTCTTATGTATTTTAGTGTGTTGCAGTAAACTTAAAACTAAGTGTATTTACTGTTAATATAATAGTTTGACAAATAGTTGGCATTTTAAAAATTCCTCACTTACTAACTATTCTGATATTTTGGCAACGCTGTGGGGTTCTGACGTCGTAAATCTTGAATGACGTGCGCGCATTTTTATATGCAAAATACTATACTTATTTTTATCTAAATTGTTCTTTATGTGACAATATATCTTGTAACACTGATTCACAGGAGAATTATTGTCGAAATTGCTTATAAACAGCAATTTCTAATAGTTTTTTTATAAAAGGTGAAGTATTGATTCATCGGAATTATTTAGCTTTGATAGTATTGAGTATTTTTTTATAGGCATACATTTTATCCGTAGTAAGAGATGTATTCATTAAATTTAACATAACGTGTCCAACGATGTCAATAATTTCCTTTACTATTGTGCGGTTTAATATTTTATATAATAAGAATTTATTATTTAAATTGCCAACAATTTTTAGCAAATCCTGCATAGAAAGCTCTTCAAATTCTTCAAAATTTAAATATAGAGTAATATTTATTTATACCATGTTTTAGAATTTTCTATACTTTGCACAATACTTTCTTTTAATCCTTTCAACAAAATATCCATTAAGACTGCTAGCTATGTTTACGTTGTTTGTTAACCGTTTTGGGCCTGTAGCTGTTTCAAAGATTACAGAGTTTACCATCTCTAGGCTATTACCATTAATAATTTTACCATAAATTAATTAATTAATACCACCCCATAGTTCAAGAAATCCAGAGTATATGTAATCGCCTTCAAACTAATGGAATTACAGTAACAATATTGTGTGTCCCATCACACGTTGGTATTCCAGGTAACGAAAAAGTCGATCAAGCAGCAAAACAAGCATGTTCTCTTAACGTAACAACAAACATTCAAACATCATCAAATATAAAAAGAACACTCAAACATAAAAGAATGGACCTTTGGAATAATCATTGGAAAAGAAGCATTACCAAGTTAAGCGTTCTACAACCAAACATTTTTTACCACCAGCTCCCATCAATGAAAAGAAAGGACAAATCTATCATTCGAAGATTGAGAATAGGCACACGCGCCTTACACATGGACACCTTATGAATTCCAGTAATCAGATTTTGTCAGTACTGCAACACCACGACTTCCGTAACACATGTACTTTTTGACTGTCAACACTACCTAGCGGCCAGAAGAAAACACAATGTTGGTAACAACCTAAAAGACATATTTATCTCAAACAGCAGCAACTATGAAATGTATTAAACTTTTTAAAAAACACAAAGTTATACTTACAATTTAATTTAAAACAAAATGTAATATAAAAAATGTATTGTAACTAATTTGTACCCAATGTAAAGTATTAACCATGTAAACACGAATGTAAATTGTACCTGTGTCAATGGCCATTAGCTGTCGAGACGCATTTTCGAAATAAAAAAAAATTAATTTAAGTTTTCCACATTTGTTTTGGATTGTTTCTATACCTATAATATTGTTAAAATAGAACCACTCTCTTTTTAGGTTTAACATATTTACAAGCTCATGACTCTTAAAAACTTGCCATTTATGTTGTTTTTCAATGCCGTCATTTTATTTTTTAAAATCTTTATAAACCCTGTTAAGCTTTTTAATTTGTTTATAGACCTCAAAGTCAAATAAAGATAATTTTGATTAAAAATAAAATGTTACAATTGATATTATGTCATTGTTCTAGTTTTCACAATTTTGCAAAATTTCCTAGTACACAATATTACCCTAAAGTATAAAATAAAACTAGTTTTTTCCAAGTTATGATTACATAAATTTCTAAACTTTAATATATTACTACACTCATAGACAAAAATATCGAATATTTTGGAATTTTGAAATTTTTGTTTTTTCAAAATAAATTCTCGTCAAGCAAGTCGTTCATTGTAAAATAGAGTTTATTTTAACAATGTTTAATGAACAATTTTAAGTTTTTATGCGGAGAAAGTTGTGAAAAAAATAACTGCTTAAACAACTGGTTTAAACTGAAAGAAGTGCATGATCAGTAACGAGTATTCCCCCTCTAGCTCTTATTACTGCTTGCATCTTTCTCTGCATGCTTGCAAGTAAATTTTGGAAATACCCTTAGGAAATTGCATTCCATTTATCCTGTGCAACAAGCCGAATCTGCTCTATCGTATTTAAAATGGGATTTCTTTGTCGTATGCTGCGTTTTAGGTGATCCCACATGTGCTCTATTGGATTTAAATCCGGGCTATACGGTGGCCAATCCAATCCTCGAATTTGGACCTCATCAAGATAATTACTCACTATGGCAGCGGCATGTGGTCGACCATTATCGTGCATTAACGTAAATCTTTCATATCCAATGTAACCAACATATGCCAAAAAATAATCTTGCAGGATGTTTTAAACGTAAGAATCCCCAGTCATCCGTCTAATCACTTCCACAAGTGTGGTACGTACCTCCCAACTAATACATTCCCAAAGAATTATGCCATCAACTCCAAAACTAACGGTCTGGGCGAGACTGCAGCTGGCGAATCGTTCTTCAACTCTTCTGTAGACGTAGTTTTGATCATCTGGCTTCCATAATAGGATTCTGGTCTCATCATTAAAAAGAACGTTTTTCCAGTTGTCGATATTTCACTAAATATGTGATCTTGCAAATTCCAAATGACGAGCTTTAAGATGTTAGAGAAAACGTGGAACTTTGGCGGGGCGTCTGGGCTTTAAGATTGCTTCTTTGATCTTCGTCTAACTGTTTGTGAACTCACATTAACTTGTCTAACATTTAATAGCTCATATCTGAGGTGCATCGATGTCAATGAACGATTTCGTGTAGAATTGAATATTGAATAGGCCTTCGTACAAAATTTCCTGTTTCGCGGTACCTTTTTAGAGTATTTGAAACTATAGATTGAGTTCTGCTGAGACGTCGTGCCATAACTTTTTGTGCATATCTTTCCTCGTACAAAATTACAATATGTGCTACTTGGACTTTATCGCAGTGCCGAATTGGTTGGATACTTGCTTTAAACTTAGTTAAATCAAAACAATATTTAATTAAACTTGATAAATTAAACTAAATATAACCGAATTAGTATGATTTTTCCTTTTTCTTCCACATTATCTCTTATAAAACCACGTTCCAAAATCATTTCTATCGTCAAATCAAAGGTGCCCCAATGGGATCGCCCATCTCTCCCGTAATAGCAGATATATACATGGAACATTTCGAAACAGTAGCCTTGTCCTCGTCAAATCTCAAACCCACCTGCTGGTTACGGTACGTTGATGACACCTTTGTCATTTGGCCCCATGGTAAAGACGCATTAGATCTCTTCCTCTCCCACCTGAATGGAATACATCCCAGCATTCAATTCACGATGGAAGTTGAGTCTGAAGCATCTTTTCCATTCCTTGATGTTCTTATTCAAAAAAAATCCACCTCACAGTTTTTCCTATTCCGTGTACCGGAAACCCACTCATACAAACCGCTATCTCAATGCCCAGTCACATCATCACCCCGCCCAACTTAATTCAGTCATCAACACTCTTATTTCCCGTTCCATAAGACTTAGCGACAACAATCACAGGTCATCCGAAATCAATTCAATAAGACAAACACTCCTACAAAACGGCTACCACAAAACCCTCTAAACCCCATTCCATCCAAAAAAGAAACCTTGCCGCCGGATCAACCCAAAATCTTTCTACCTTTCATTAAAGGTGTCACTGACAAGATCAGTAGAACTCTTATCCCTCTTAATATCAAAACCATCTTCACCACTCACTCCAAATTGTCCAATCTCGTCAGATCCGTAAAAGACCAAATCCCCAATGAAGACCATGGTGTCTACGAGATACCTTGTTCCAGTTGCCCACGTACAAAATAGATTTCGAAAAAGCAAAAACCATCGCTCCCATCCGCTCATTAAAAGCGAGAATCATTCGTGAAGCTATCGAAATCGAAAAACGGCCTAACAGTTTGAACACGCGCGATGACGCGAAACGATTGCCGGCAACATGGCGACCCCTTCTTCAGCGACCTCCCGCCCACACCGCTCAGGCCACGTCAGTTCAGACTACGTCAGCGCATACCGTTCCCGCGCATACAGCGAGTATAAAAGCAGCCACGCAGGGTAAGACCGGTTGTCACTCGACACTGGGGAGTAGGCAGATTGAGACCCCGAACTCGAACCGAACCGTATCACTCTTGATAATGGCTCCAAAATGGGTGCCGAACCGTCGAGTTTTAAATTCTCAACGCGGTTCTTCCCGAGAACTCAGTAATTTTCATTTATCTGACCGCGGAAACTTATCCGAACATATATATATATATATATATATATATATATATATATATATATATATATATATATATATATATATATATATATATATATATATATATATATATATATATATATATATATATATATATATATATATATATATATATATATATATATATATATATATATATATATATATATATATATATATATATATATATATATATATATATATATATATATATATATATATATATATATATATATATATATATATATATATATATATATATATATATATATATATATATATATATATATATATATATATATATATATATATATATATATATATATATATATATATATATATATATATATATATATATATATATAGCTAAGATCAATACTATTACAAGAATTAATAGTAAACTTAACAATCTTCCGGGCTGAATCGCGGGGATTATCATTGCGCTGAGCTTTCACGTCACTAACCACGTCACCACGTCCTCTGTTCCCAGTAGCAGTAATGCTTTGGGTAGTGATCAAGGTAGTAGTGTTTGGGGGCTCGGGAGACTAAGACCTCAGAAGCCGGAAAGAAGACATCAAATAGAATGACGAAAGCTCAGCGCAATGATAATCCCCGCGATTCAGCCCGGAAGATTGTTAAGTTTAATATTAATTCTTGTAATAGTATTGATCTTAGCTATATATATATATATATATATATATATATATATATATATATATATATATATATATATATATATATATATATAGCTAAGATCAATACTATTACAAGAATTAATATTAAACTTAACAATCTTCCGGGCTGAATCGCGGGGATTATCATTGCGCTGAGCTTTCGTCATTCTATTTGATGTCTTCTTTCCGGCTTCTGAGGTCTTAGTCTCCCGAGTCCCCAGACACTACTACCCTGATCACTACCCAAAGCATTACTGCTACTGGGAACAGAGGACGTGGTGACGTGGTTTGGATGTAGATTGGCGTGGATGTTAGCGTGGGGATCAACGTGGGGATTGGCGCGAGGATTGGCGGAATACCAAGAAATTACAGTCTATTGTTGTCGGAAGTCTTAGAAACCAATTTTCCTTTTCCTAATCGTTACCTATTTCTGTTTCTCCACTCTTTTCCTTGAGAAGTTCTATCTTACATTGTTGCCTTTATTCTGCTGATCCATGTTAATTGTGGTCTTTCTCGCTTTTTTTGAGCAGCTTCATAACTAATAGCTTTTCCGGATATGTATCGTTCCCCTCCTCTTTACGTGCGCATATTGTAATAATTACCTTGTTTTATCCTTTATGGTATTGAATGAATCCTCTTTGTGCGTCTTATAATTTGTTTATTAGGTACGTATTTTATTTTGTGTACTCGGCACTCCCTTCTGATAAAATTGATTTCTATAGTCTCTACTTCTCTTTTGTTTTTAATTGACATTCAACAAATTATTATTTGATTCTACCACTGCTCTATATATTGATAATTTTGTTTTCATTGTAATGCAGTTTGACCAAAGAAGTGCATTGAGAATTCTTGTACATTTCTATTCTTGCTGTATTCTATATTCAATGTATCTTTCTGATGTTCCGAGATAATATTGATACCTCACGTAAACTAAAAAATATTTAACTTGATACAAAAAGATTCCAAAATAAATTATTATCCTAATTCTTCTAAACGTACTCAATAAAAATTTTAAACGAAGGAAAATATTTACAAATATAAATTGAGAGTCTCGTTTACAAGCACTTCACAAATACTCTAGCGGATAAACAAGATCTTTTAAGATCCTCCATCAAGTAAAGAAATAAAAAGTCAAATACTGCAGACATTTGGACCCGGATATCAAAATTCTACATCGAATTGAAGTACCCTTTATATACTTTTACGATTCCGCCACTCTTATCAGTCCGCAACGAGGATTCCCCGAGTGATTGCTTTAAACAAAAGTTTTTTACTTAAAGTTAAACACCAACTTGTTACTGACTGAGGTCCAACAGAATTAAGGAAACCATTAAATTTTAACAGTTTGGTATCATAAAAGTTATTTAAGTCCTTTTTTTGATATTCCCTAATATTTTGGAGATATCGTTAAATTTACGAAATAAAATGCAAAAATACTTGGTATATATAATTAATTATAATTATTATTTTTTTTTATTTATTTAAAGTAACAATCGCTTTACCTTATGTTATATTGTTAACAGAACAAAAGCTTTTAACCCTACAGGATTTGGATTATTGGGACAATACTGACGTATTAGACATCTATCGGAAAATGGAATAATTATTTCGTCTATACTTAATGATTTAGTCGGTTCTTGAGCGTAACCTTCACATATCCTATCAAATAAAGGCCTTATTTTCCAAATCTTATCTCGTCTTTGTTCCACATTTGGAGCCGTCCAAAGCGTTGACGGTTCATTGCTCCTGCAACAATAGGGATTCTCCATTTTTCCGCCCAATACATGTCTATTTGTAGATACGAAAAAGTTGACATTACCATCGTAATGCCGATAAAAACTTTGATTTCGCGTAAATTCAACCCCAAAGTTTTTCCTTTATTTAAAATAGCGGTTCTATTAGTGGAATTAACTATTTCCAAAAGAATAGTACCATCAATATATTGATAAAAAAATGCATCACACTCCCAGGTGCCTACATTATTTAGTAAATATGTAGGATGTAACAATGACCCTCCGGAGTAAATGTGCCATACCATTTATCAGTTAAAGTGTCATTTTTATTAACTCTAGATTGAACTCCAGAAGAATGGGGTTGAAATACAAAAGACGTATCCGAAATAGCTGGCAAAGATACATATCTAGAAACATCGCTGGAATCACTTTCTTCTACAATAGGCGAAATAGATGTAGATATATTTTTAAAATTTGTTCCTGCTTCATCAGAACTGAATGTGTCGTTTTTATTTTCAAAATCTGGATCATTGGCATTGTCACTTGAAAAGTCATCATCCGATGCATCTGAATTATTGAGCAACTGTAATAATTCCTTCTCTGATAATGCTGAAAATAAAAACTGTAACCAACATATGTCCTATAAAAAGTACATAAAAAAATGTTAACGTAGAGTGTTTGCCACCGTATGCCTACATGAAGGATATAAATATTTTATCTGTTATTACTTATTATTTGTTTATTTTTTGAAAAACTATACTATGTACATTAATTTGCAACCTTTTAAGAACACAGTGAATAAAAATGTGCTGCCAATTATTTATGAGTAAATAAATATTTGAAGATAGAACTTATCCTTTTTTCTACAAACACGCTCACTATGGCTGCTTTGTGCCATTGTCGCAAAACAAATGAAATTATGCACGTGCTGTCGGTTTCGTAGTTTCAAAATATTCCAATATAGTGCCACACAGAGATATAAACTTAATATATTATTTTTAGGAGGCGCTACGAGAATTCAAATGTTATGTTCTACCAATAGTACATTTGCGGTAAGGAGGATAAATAAAACATTATTGCAGTAAAATATCAAAGTACGGTATACAAAAAAGATTTTTAAAGTCGCAGTATGGAAAGCTGTACAAGTTTAAGCGATCCTTCGACACGATCTAATCTATTTCTATATATATATATATATATATATATATATTGATACGATTAGGGTTTATAGAAAATAATTTATAAGTTATATACTACATAATATTAGATATTTGGTTGTTTTAAATAAGTTATATACTAGAGAAGTTTATAAAAATATATTTATGTGAGGGAATTTTTAATAAATTAGCATATAATAATTATAAAAAGTTGTATTTTAATATTGTAAATATATATAAGTGAGCCATGTGCTTAGGCAACCAAAAATACTCTCGGAGATTGACAGATATTTATACTCTGAAGTGACGTTTAAGAATATTTACGAATATAAGTGGGTTATATTAAAGGACTAGTTTCCAAGCCAACTCACCAAACACACACACACACACAAGTGGGTTATAATAATATATTGTTTGAAATGTGTATTTTATTAAATTAGAATGTTAAGTTACTAATTTAATTATATATTCTGATCTGAAAAGCCTAAATGTAAACAAAATTATTAATAGAAAAGAATGGAATTCTCTGGATCTCCGGAGATGGCCATGTTTGCGAAATGGTTTGTTCCAGAAAATTCATACAAGTATGAAATAGAACAAATTGGAACATGATCTCTTACGAGATGGTTCTAGAATGTCCAAAAGAGATAAATACCCGTGATTTGGATTCAAGATGGCAGTTTTTGAAAGTTTTTAGTCAGAAAAGTTTTAGATAGTGCAGTCAGAAGAGTTTTAGGCAGTTTTTAAGTTTTTTTAGTCAGAAGTCAAGCAGTTTATTATGAAAGTTAGTTGGAGTCAGTGAATCAAGTACAAATAGTCAAAATGTTTAATATAGTGAGTTAAATGAAGATTAAAAATTATGCATATAATTTAATGCACATTTATAATTATACACAAATAATTATTGAAGATAAAAAAAGGTATATTGGAAGAAATTAAATTATATTATGGTTGGAGATTAGTATAAATCAACTTATAATAATTGGATATTGATATATTGAAAAGAAGAATAAATATAAATGCTGTTTGCTGGTTTGGTTGGTGGTGTATACATGCTGGTGAAGAAAACTATATCTTAAATTGGTAGAAGCTGATAATTGGAAAAAGAAATTTCACAAAAACAAGGATAACCGAAGTACGAAGACACTCAGTGGTGATTAGAATATATATAGTGGAAAACAGTTCATTTAGGCATTCAGTGAAAGAAAGGTACAAAATTTTGTTAATATAATTTAGTTAGTGTTATAACAATTTCAATTTTGAAGATAGTTTGTTTAAATTTAGATTGTCTATAGAATTTAATTAGTTTTGTATGAATATCAATTTAAAGATAGTTTATTTTAAATTTACATTGGCTAAGTTAGATATATATGTGTGTTTCATAATAGTTATAATAAAGATAATTTAAAAAAGTACTTACAAGCTAATTCTTTGAGAACCGCGATAAAAACCCTATAATATTAAAATTACTCATTGCTCATCATTCAAAACAAAAAAAAAAAACACATCATAACAATTTGGCACCCAACGCGGTGGCTCTCTATTTTAAAGAATTAGTTTGGGAAGATAAGTGCTCTCATATAATTAAATTAATTATCAGTAAAAAAAAAAAGTATAGATTTTAATTTTAATTATATTTGAACAAGTAAAGTCTCAAAATGTCTCAAGGAAAGAAAAGTACAAGAAGCAAAAAGAATGAAGAAGATGTGGAAGTAGAAACACAACCTATACAAGAGGAGAGTTTAGTTCAAGCTCCACAAGATACTGCAGAAATTATTCCAGAAAGAGAGGAAAATGTCAATATGGCAGCTTTGATGTCATTAATGATGCAGATGAACAAGACAATGGAAGAGAATACGAAAAAAATGGAAGAGAATACGAACAAAATGGAACAGAATTCACAAGAAATCAAAGAAAACATAAAAAAATTGGAAGAGAATTCAAAAGAAGTCAAAGAAGACATGAAAAAAATGGAACAGAAATTGGAAGAGAATTATAGAAAATTAGAAAAGAAAATAGAAGATAATAATAATAAAATTGTAAAACAAATGGATAAAAAACTTGAAGCTGCAGAGAAAAAAGTAGCAAATGAAATAAAAAGTATACGGAATGACTACAAGAAAAGGATAGACAATGAGAGGACAGAAGTAAAGAGGATTATTCAAGATAATAAGATAGATATAGAACAGAAAATAGAGTTACAGAAATGTAACTTAGAAGTAAAAATTAACGAAGACAGGAGAAACACAGAAGAAAAATTAGATGATATACAACAAAATATCCAAATAAATTGTAATCAAATAAGAAATGTGGAACAGAGAATAGATGATATTTCACAAATGAGAGACATAGGGAGACCTTACTTAAATTTAACAAATGAGACTGGGATTAAATTCTCTGGTAATATAAAAAATTTGCATCCTAGAGTATACATAAATAGTTTAAAACATAAATTAAGATTTGTGAATAATATTAATGATATTAAAGATTATATTAGAATGACATTAAATGACAATGCAGCAACTTGGTTTGCTAGTATTGAAAATGATTTAGATAACTTTCAAACATTTGAAAATAAATTTTTAAATTATTATTGGGGTGAATTAGAGCAAGCCAAGTTTAGAGAAATTCTATATTTTGGAAAGTATAATCAAAATTTAAAATCAAATATGGTAGATTATGCATTGAAATTGATAACAGTTGCAAAATATTTAGAACCACCACTTAGAGAGGATGAAACAGTCTTAAATGTATCTAGACATTTTGATGCTGATGTTGTGCAAACCGTAACTGTACAAAATATTCAAACAATAGATAGTTTTATTAATTTTATTCAAAGAATACAAAGAGGCAATATGACAAGTAATAATAACAACAGAAAAAACAATAATAACTTTCAACAGTATAGACAATCATATAACAATAACACTAGGTATGGTGATAATTTACAAAATTTTAATAATACTAACAGTAATCCAAATAGACAGAACTTTAATAATAATACTAGTTATAATAGACAAAATTTTAATAATAATACTAATTATAATAGACAACATTTTAATAACAGTACTAATAGTAATAGACAAGATTTTAACAATAGAAGAAATACAGAGCGACCTAACTATAACAGACAGGTAAATTGTATTCGAAGGAATAGAAGCTGCGAAGACAGGGAACGAAATAGTACAAGGCAAGAAAATGTGAGTAGAAGTCATAGTAGGGAAAGACATAGTACATCAGATCCAAGTGGTCAGATACAATCTGACAATTCTAATAATCAAAATTTTGTGCAGTAAACTTTCTGAATTACAAGTTAGGCCATTGCTATTATGAAAAACCTTCTGAATTTATTTCTTTAGATGAAGAGAAAATTATTGAATCTATTAATTTAATTTATATAAATGCTTTGGCCAAAAATAAAATGATTAAGATTATGATAGATACTGGTTCAGAAAGTACTTTAGTCTCGGAGAATTTTATTTTTAATACATTAAAACTATCAGATATAATAAAGATTCCAAAAATTAAAATTATTGGTGCAAATAATAAGAAGTTGGGTGAAATTGATAAACTAGCCAATTTTAAAATTAATATTCTTAATAAAGAAATTAATATGCAAGGATTTATTGTCAAGGATTTATGTGTTGATATCTTAATGGGAAATGATGAATTGGAAAGGAAGAAAGTAAAGATAGATTTTGAAGAAAAAATGGTAACTTTGGAAGGGCAAATAATTAAATTTATGCAGAAAGATGAGGTAGAAGAAGGAATAAGAGTTGATAGGATATTATTAAAAGAAAATAATGATGTTTATGAAGAAGAAATGTATTTTGATGATAGGGAAATGTCCCAGAAGAATGTAAAGAATAATTATTGTAGTGAATATTTAAGGAATGGAAATTTTAAGCAGATGGATGCCTACGAGGCGGAGTGCGTAAAATTGGAAGCAAGGAATAATGAGTACATAATGAAGAATAATTTTATTTGTAAAGAAGAAGATATGATAAAAGTTTTAAATTGCCCTGAAGAATATAAATCAATAGTCATTTCCATATTGCAGCAACACAAGGGACTTGTCAATAAAGAAAATAGAATTGCACAAAATTATATCCATAGTATAAAAGTTAAAGAAGAAAAAGATTTTAAAACAAAATCATACCCAATACCATATAAATACAGAGAAGAAGTAAACAAAACAATTAATAATATGTTAGAAGATGGGATCATTGAGAAGGCAGACACACGTTTTATTAACCCCATAGTAGTAGTACGAAAAAGATCAGGTGAAATCAGGTTATGTTTGGATGCAAGGAATATTAACAAGATTACTGAAAAGCAATTTGAAGCACCAATGAGTATAGATGGAATATTAGGAAGAATTACAGGAATGTCATTTTTCACTAAAATCGATTTACAGCATAGTTTCTGGTTAATACCTCTAGAAAGAAAAAGTAGACAGTATACAGGATTTCAGATAGATGGAGTAGTATATCAATTCAAAGTAGTACCATTTGGACTTCAATCATCTTGCAGTGCTCTATGTAGATGTCTTCATGATATTTTGGATCAATATGAACATTTTGTAATTCACTACATTGATGATATATTAATTTTTTCTAAAACGGCTGAAGATCATGAGAAACACCTAAAAACTATAATAAATAGATTAGACAAAGTTGGACTAAAAATAAATCAAGAAAAATGTACATTTTTTCAAAAAGAATTCATATATCTAGGTTATAAACTTAACACTAAGGGAATCGAAATGGATCCAGAACGGACACAAGTCATTCAGGAATATAAAACACCACACAATTTAAGAACTTTAAGAGGATTTATTGGAATAATTAATTATTATAAAAGGATGATACCAGATCTAAGTATAAAAGAAATTCCATTACTTGAACTACTGAGAAAAGGTGTAAAATGGAGATGGGATCAGAGAAGAGAACTAGCATTCCAAGAAATTAAAAACATTTTTCTGTCAAATTTGAAAATATACTATCCTGACTACACACAGCCATTCATATTAAGAACAGATGCATCCATAGAGAGATTATCAGGGGTATTATTACAAATACATGATGGGGTCGAATACCCAATACAATTCATTTCAAGAATCACAAAGCCACATGAAAAGGGTTACTCAGTTTCAGAATTAGAACTAGCAAGTATAATACACTGTGTCACAAAATTAAGATTTTATTTGTTGGGTAATGAATTTACAATAGAAACAGATCACCAAGCTTTAACGTCTATATTAAATAACAAATATGGAAACAGTAGAATACATCGGTGGAGTCTAATACTTAGTGAATACTGCTTTGAAATCAAATACATTTCTGGAAAATCCAATATAGTGGCAGATGCTTTATCAAGGTTAGAAAATACACCACAAAAAGGGCAGCGAACAATAAAAATTGGATTAAATCAATTAGTAGAAAATACTGGATTATATTCTAAAGAAGAAATTATAAGAGATCAGATCAATTTGAGTGAAAAACAAAAAGTCCTTAGGAAAGATGGAGTATATTATAAAATAATAAATGGCATAGAAGTATATGTAATAACTAGAACTTTAGCAAAGAAAATATTGAAAAATTTACATAACGATTATATGCATATTGGTTCAAGAAAGCTATGGATGCTATTTAGGGACAATTATTTTGCAAAGAATGACATAAGTATAGCAAAAGAAATTACTAACCAATGCCCAATATGTCAACTAAACAAAGAAAAGAATTTCAAAAAACAAAACACAATATCTGTTATATTTTTAATTAAGGTTATATTTTATTCTCTGATAAAATCCATTGCTCCATTTGACATGACAGTTTGACCATAGAATAGCCGAACTGTGCTCCGTTGTTCTCTGTTTTGACATAGACAGCGAACAGGGATGTATTTAACACATTTTAAATAAATAAAAAAAAAAAAAAAAAAATTTGATTTATTAAATTTAATAAGGTATGAGAAAATTAATATTTAAAAAAATAATATGTAAATTATTTATTTTAAATATTATTTTTGGGGTATTGATACGATTAGGGTTTATAGAAAATAATTTATAAGTTATATACTACATAATATTAGATATTTGGTTGTTTTAAATAAGTTATATACTAGAGAAGTTTATAAAAATATATTTATGTGAGGGCATTTTTAATAAATTAGCATATAATAATTATAAAAAGTTGTATTTTAATATTGTAAATATATATAAGTGGATGGATCTGCGGAGATGGCCATGTTTGCGAAATGGTTTGTTCCAGAAAATTCATACAAGTATGAAATAGAACAAATTGGAACATGATCTCTTACGAGATGGTTCTAGAATGTCCAAAAGAGATAAATACCCGTGATTTGGATTCAAGATGGCAGTTTTTGAAAGTTTTTAGTCAGAAAAGTTTTAGATAGTGCAGTCAGAAGAGTTTTAGGCAGTTTTTAAGTTTTTTTAGTCAGAAGTCAAGCAGTTTATTATGAAAGTTAGTTGGAGTCAGTGAATCAAGTACAAATAGTCAAAATGTTTAATATAGTGAGTTAAATGAAGATTAAAAATTATGCATATAATTTAATGCACATTTATAATTATACACAAATAATTATTGAAGATAAAAAAAGGTATATTGGAAGAAATTAAATTATATTATGGTTGGAGATTAGTATAAATCAACTTATAATAATTGGATATTGATATATTGAAAAGAAGAATAAATATAAATGCTGTTTGCTGGTTTGGTTGGTGGTGTATACATGCTGGTGAAGAAAACTATATCTTAAATTGGTAGAAGCTGATAATTGGAAAAAGAAATTTCA